>NC_143252.1:113025850-113197100 GCF_984573655.1 Nuphar pumila | reverse complement strand
GCAGTTGCAAAGATTTAAGTACCCTTTCCTGCCATTCTTGCTATGAAACAACGATTCAAGAAAAGAACAAAAATGTCCTCCATCTAGAAAATTGAAATGATGGTGCGAGATCCTCTATCTAGAAAAGTGAAACACCGGTTCGAGCCATTCTTGCCATGAAATGACGGTTCAAGAAAGGACAAAAATGTCCTTCATTCAAAAAAGGGTAACGACGGTTCGAGATCCTCCATCTAGAAAATTGAAACGTCGGTTCGAGAATGATGTTAACTCTTTAAAGTCCAAACGTTTCGTTTTTGCCTTAAGCAGTAAACTTTTGCACCATCTGCTGTAACAGGAGCTCCCTTTGACGACACACCCTTTGCCATCGTCTGCTGCCACCGGACCCTCCTTTATTGTAGTCTGTTGCCACCGGAGCATCCTTTGCCGTCGTTTGCGTTGAAGCACCCTTTGCCATCGTTTGCTGCCACCGGGGCACCCTTTGTCATCGTCTACGCAGTGACAGCATCGTTGTCACCATCGACTGCGTCTGCCTTCTAGGTGTTTCTCCTCCACTGTCGGATTATCAAGGTTTCGTTATGCAAACAAATCATTTTGTAAATTTGAATGCTAAATCTTACAACTGGGTGGCCGTCTTCATGCTAAATAACACCTATTTTCACACTAAAAAAATCGATTTGTACCTATCCACCTTCTGGGTGTCGAAAAATAGTTAGTACAATTTATTCTTATAGAGGCCAAACATTTCAATGATATGTACTTATGAAGGCTAAATTTCTACAACGATTTATACATTTGAAGTATGAACGATTTATACATTCAAATCAATAGCGATTTGTACGTTCGATGCAACAATGATTTATATGTTTAAAATAATACCGATTTAATGAAACTACCACAATTTGTACTTAAGTTTGATAAATTGTACAACAATGTTTACGTATGAAGCCAAACATTACAACCATATGTATTTATGAAGGTTGCGATTTATACAATGATTTGTAAGTTTGAAGCAACAATGATTTATATATTTAAAGCACTAGCAATGTGTATTTATGAAGTTACCTCGATTTGTACTTAAGTTTACTAAATCTTACAACGACGTTTACTTATGAAGCCAAATATTATGACGATTTGTAATGTTGGTGATTGTTTAACAAATGAGAAAATTTGTATTATTATATACTTAGGAATGCAGTTGTAATATATAATGATGCGGTTAAATTTATGTGTTATGCAGGTTAGCAATGTCTAAAGCTCGTCAGACAAGAAATTCCTTGTCGTTCTATGGGATGACTATTAGAGAAGTTATCCGTCAGTCCCATCTATATGAGCGTTATAAAAGGTACCAAAATATAATGAAGATTGAGAATGATAAAGGCAAGGACAAAGCGTTGAAATTGTATTATGCGAAGGATTATCCATCAAATATTGAGGCTGAAGTGCAAAGGAAGAACTAAAGATGAAGAAGAAGAAGAAGGATGACTAAGACAAGGAAAAGCAAAGGAAGAAGGAGGAGAAGAATGAAAAGCAAAGGCAAAGAAAGAAGGCAGAGGAGAGGGAAAGGCAAAGGAAGAAGGAGGAGGAAAATGAAAAGCAAAGGAGGAAAAGGCAAATTAAGAAGGAGGAGGAAGAGAGGGAAAGACAAAAAAAGAATAAGGAGGAGGAGGAAAGGGAAATACAATTGAAGAAGAATAAGGAGGAGGAAGAGAATGAAAGACAAATGATGAAGCGGAAATATTTTGAAAAGCAAAGGAGGATAAGGCAAATGAAGAAGAAGGCAAAGGAGAGGAAAAGTCCAAAAAAGAATAAGGAGGAGGAGGAGAGAGAAAGACAATAGAAGAAGAAGAAGAAGGAGGAGGAAGAGAAGAAAAGGCAAATGATGAATATGAAAGAGGAAAGGCAAAGGAAGAAACATCAGGATGAGGAAGAGAAGAAAAGGCAAAATAAAGGAGAAAGAGAAGGAAAGGTAAAGAAAGGAGAAGAAGGATGAGGAAGATAAGGAAAAAGAAAGAAAGAAGCAACTGAAGGAGGAAGAAAAGGAAAGGGAAAGAAAAAAGCAGGAGGAGGAAGAGAAGGAAAGGGAAATGAAGGAAGAAATTGAAAAGCAAAGGAGGGAGGCGAACGAGCGAAGGAAGGAAGAAGTAGAAAAGTAGAGGGAGGCAATGGAGCAACAAGGAAGGCAGAGGATGGAGGGAGGGGATGAAGAAGAAAAAAGTATGACCAAGGTACGTAAATCAATCATGTCTGTCACGATTTACTGTGATAGGTACTACTGTGATAGCGATTACAATGTATAGTGATTAATTTGATAGCGATTACTGTGAATGATTTACTATGATAGGTATTACTATGTATCGCGATTACTATGATAATGATTACTATGTATAGCGATTACTATGATAGCGATTACTGAGATAACGTGTGTACAACAATTATTATTTATAGCGATTACTATGTATAACTATGTGTAGAAGTACAAATGAGATTAATTTATAATTGATATGAATAATATGCTATTTTATGTTACAGGGAGGTCAGAAGAGAAGTAGAGCACCAGGTGAAAAGCTCTGAGGGCGGTGTCAGTGGTCTGTAGTTCTGTCGTGGTATGAACAACTGAGTGAATATCAGATGACTGATAAAAGATGAAAAAGAGGAAGGAAAAATGAATCACCATAATGTTTATTGGTAAACTATAAATCGATTTACAACTTGATACCGGTTTAAGTAACAATTGCAAATCGATTCCACTGTAACGATTTGTACAACCATAGACATAAAGCGAAAAATATTTGTATCATGATTTACAGAATGACTGATAAAAGACGAAAAAGCGGAAGAAAAAATGAATCCACATGATGTTTATTGGTAAACTACAAATCAATTTACAACTTGATACCGGTTTAATAATAGTTGCAAATCGATTTCATTGTTATTAGGCCACAACATTAGAGGTCGCGGTAACTTCATAACTACAAATCGATGTGATTTTGGTTTTAGGGTTTAGGATTTAGGTTTAGCATTTTAGAGTTTAGGGTTTAGGTTGTTTAGGGTTTAGAGTTTAGGTAGTAGGCTTTAGGTAATAGGGTTTATGGTTTATGGTTTAGGTTTAGCATTTTAGGGTTTATGGTTTAGGGTTTAGGTTTAGCATTTTAGGGTTTAGGGTTTAGTTTGTAGGGTTTAGAGTTTATGGTTTAGGGTTTAGGGTTAGGTTTTAAGATTTAGGTTTAGCATTTTAGGGTTTAGGGTTTAGGGTGTAGGGTGTAGGGTTTAGGGTTTAGGGTTTAGGGTTTAAGAAGCTACCGCGATAACAATATATCTTTGTTTGTCTTTGTGAATGATATCAATATATAAGTTAAAGATTTTTCTATCGCGATTTACACAATGACAGATAAAAGACGAAAAAGATGATGAAAAATAAATCAACATGAGACGTGTTATCACGATTTGATTGATACGTTCTATTGCGTTGACTAGTTTAGGACGGTTTGTGAAATGACGTTTCCTTTATATATGAATGACACATCGCACAAGTTTAGGATGGTGTCGTTTCGCTTTGCTTCGTGAACAAGGAACAAACAAACCGACAATTCCTCTAAAAATGACATGTTCGTGAATCAAACATATAACCTGCTTCATTGCAAAGGGAGTATCGATATCGAGGAAAGAGACGAAGAAGGAGATGACCACAACTACACGACCAATAATGGTGAATCAGACATATATTGTCTAAACCTCGTGTCAATTTTTGCAAAATTTTGCCTTAAACAGAATTAACTTGGGTCATGCAAAGAAGCATGACAACTAACTTTATGGTAAAACTTAAATAGAATTCACACGCGATTCATGTGTTTCATAGCTCGCTTTCGAATTGATCTGAGCCTGTCATGAAACAAAACAATATAAGACACTATATTAAGTTTCACAAGAAATACAAACAGCCTCCCAACATTGATTATATACCAAAAGGCTTGTAAAACTAAAGCTATCATTTCGAAAAAACTGGTCGAGAGGATTGAAGGTTACAATATTGAAAATTACGTGTAGGGTATTGCTGCATGTTGGAAATTACACAAGTTAGATATTGATAAGCTGCAAGTAATGCAATTTACATGGGAAGCAACAGAATGTATTACATACCTGTTCATGCGAAGGGCTTGATTGCTTTTGCTTAGAGGTTGGTTGTTTCTTAGATATTTTATTGCCAACCAATTCTAGTGCACCCTTTGTCCTCCGACGACTATGATCAGAGACACATTTTCATTTGATACCCTTCGCTAGATAATTTTTTTTATCATAATCTACGACGTGCACTCCTGACTTATTGAAAATGATGTTTATGCTTCGGTGTAACTTCTCATGAGTGTCAAGGAAAGCATGATTTTCACCTCCGTTGTTCGCTCGCATTTTCTTGGATTGGTCTTCATGAGTTACACAGACTGATGGTGAATTAACTGCATATTTTTAAGTAACTTCATGTTTGCTTTTCTCATGCATACATAGGTTTCTTCACTTTTTGATGCCAAATCTGTAACATGCATAAATGACCTACACAGTTTTTGGTAACAAGAGGTTATGTGACACTTTTCATCAACACCAGATTGACTGATATTATCTATATTCAACAATTCAATCTTTGTTTGTCTCCTCCATCTTCGCATTAAATATGACTAAGGTATTTCTTGTATCTTCTCTTGATTAAGTGCTTTTAATGCATGACGACATAAAATACCTTTGAATTCATATTTTTTGCACGTACATTCAACTGTTTCATTGTCAACATTGTACATGAGATATGCTTCTTGCCTTTTCTGATGCTCTTAGCCCTCCCATACAATATGGTATTTGTGCATATTCTTGGTTTGCATGTGTCCTTCTATGTTGCAATTCATTACCTATATAACCTCTTTCTTAATCCATTCAAATATAGTTAGTGTATACAGATCTGCAGATCACATCAATATTTTCATGCCCAAAGCTACAGGGCGTGTAATGGAGCATTTCATATCTTGTTTAAACTCATTCTATCTAAGACCATCTATAAATAATTCATATTGTTCCATGAAGCAAAACATTGTTAAACATGAATACAAGGTTTTCTTCAGTATGATATGCATAGATTCAACTCTTTGTGTGCTTATCATACCTGTATAAAAGTATTGTCTTCCATATGCCAATGCTCACTTCTCTTTTTTTGTATATAAATTTTGTAACCGCAGTCAGTCTTCAAGGTCGTACATCTGAATCATTTTCTCCCAATCAGATATAGAAGTGACCTCATCTACGGTCTCAAGTACACACCTTATAAACTTTTTGTCAAACCCTATCTTCTGATTAAATATGTATCCTATGTTCTTTGCTGCATTTTGAAAGATATGTCACAAACATAAGCGATGATGTGCATCTGGCTACACATAAGACACTGAAGCCACAATTGTGTAATCACCATTTGTAAGTACAACTTCAGGTTGCTTCCCATTCATTGCCTGTATAAATACTCTGAACAATCACTCAAAGCTTTCCTTGGTCTGGTCGTACAAAAAAGCACTGCCTAATATACAACTCTGTGAGTGATGGTTCACTCTGACAAACTGCACAAATGACCATTGTTCAATATTAATCTTCATTGTCATATAAAAAATAAGCACATCATTGAAGCATTCATAATCTACTCTTGACTTTGAATCTGCCCAAAACATATTCACAACATATTCATCTACATCCAGTTGCATTGCACTAAAGAAACCAGGGTCAATGCTTGATTTCTTCTGTAAATAATTAACCAAAGAACATATTTCTTCATTCTTCATATTATTTGTCCTCTTTCTTCTAAAGTGGTTTCTTAGATCCATAGGTGTGAATGATACATTCTCGCGACCACCATCTATGTGCGCGCACAAATTGTATGTCTTCTTTGGTGCAATGCCTATGCTATCAACTATTTTAGCAATTACAGCATGCACTTTAGTTACTTTACGATGTGACCTTAACATAGGAGTCATAAATGAAGCAGATAAATCATGGTTACAATCACTGATTAAAGTATGAACTACATATTTCCCATTCAGAAGTCTTCTTAACATCATTCTCACTGGATATCCACATCTTGAATTTGGCTTGCTCCTTGTTGAATTTCCACTTGACTTCTTCCAACCTTCCTTAGAACAAACATGTCTTTCTCACCACGACACCCTGTGCATTTTTTGACCAAGAATACCTTCTAACACTGAAGCTGAATTTTAAGGCATAATCACTGTAAAATTTATATGAAACATCCTCATTATTAAACTGCATTCCTTCTATGGGAATAGAGTCAGGTGTACTATCATGTACATTCCCAGTGCCTGCACCTTTATCAAGTGTATTGTCATGATCGTCTACCTCATTATCGAATTGCATTTCTTTTGCTGGAACATTCAAGTCAAGAGTGAATCCAATGAATGCACCCTTCTTATCATGTGCATCATTAGTGCACATGTTCACTTCTTCAGGTGCGTCATTAGTACATATGTTTACTTCTTCATAACTTTTCAATGATTGAGATAAATCATCTTCATTACAACCAGATGATAAGCTCACCACTGTTATAAGCAAGATATCAATTTGTGTTAGCCAGCGCATACATTTACTATGATTTATTCAATAGAAATCGCTAAATGAGCAATAATTTGAATACGAAAATTGTCACTGCAAGCGCACAATAATGTATTTCCGCACACACATGTTTTAAAATTTTTTCTATAAATATCTTATAAATCAATACTAAAAAACACATAATATCTTATAAATCAATATACACATCGCATAATATATTACAAATCGATACAGCAATTCAGCATAATAGCTTACAAATTGACACTACAAAACACATATCTTACAAATCGATATACATATCACAAAATATATTACATATTGATACAAAAATTCAGCATAATAGCTTATAAATCGATATTAACAAACAAAACAATATCTCACAAATCGGTAGTATGTTACTACGATCGCAATTTGCGATATATTGCATATATTGAGTGAACGAACAATACCGGATAGGGTAGAGGCCCTTTCTCGCATCTATAAACAAGCATTCTTGTCAACAGGTCCTAGCGTCTTACAAATATCGTTAAG
The DNA here is from genome assembly GCF_984573655.1 of Nuphar pumila. Taxonomy (NCBI): domain Eukaryota; kingdom Viridiplantae; phylum Streptophyta; class Magnoliopsida; order Nymphaeales; family Nymphaeaceae; genus Nuphar; species Nuphar pumila. The sequence goes on along the minus strand of NC_143252.1, from coordinate 113,189,978 downwards.
TTTCCAACAGTCGAAAGGACAAGATCCACCTGCAATAACAAAACAACGCTTTAATGACATTCATGATGGCATACGTTCTTCAATAATAGCACAATGACATGGAAAGATACTCACGATGCCTTAATGACACTTTTTGAAATGTTTGTGCGTCATTGCTTTCTTCCATACTGCCTAACGACAACGAAAAAGAAGAGAAGACTATAAAAAGAGATGGCCGACAAATGCCCTATGACGTCGACCAATGATCGAACAAGTCGATCGCGAACCCAAGTTTGTTTTGTAACACAAGGCAGGAACGAGAAGGCGTCAATGTGTTGTAACACAAGCTAAAAACCAAGGCAGAAACCTGGACTCGAGACGACGACAAAGGCTGCTTCGGCGACAACAAACCACGGTAAAGGTGCATCTTCAAAGGGATCTCCTGTTACAATAGATGGTGCAAAAGTTTACTGCTTAGGGCAAGAATGGAACGTTTGGACTTTAAAGAGTTAACATCATCCTCAACTTTCTGGATAGAGGACATTTTTGTCCTTTTTTCGAACCATCATTTCCCTTTTTTTGAATAGAGGACATTTTTTTCATTTTCTCAAACCATCATTTCATGGCGAGAATAGCAAGAAAGGGTACTTAAGTCTTTGCAACCGCACCAGACTTTGATGCTAAGTGATGCCGACACACACGGGAATACGAGCTCCATGTGCTTATATACGTGGCGGTCATTCAGACCCCCGAACATGCACTATAGAAAACAATACATCTTCAGGGAAGAACACACAACACCCTCACATCGACCAGACTATAAAATGAACCACATGCTTTCTTGTAAATCATTAAAGAAATAAGATTTGTCTTTCTTGGCTCCATGGCCGTAAGCATACAACTGTTGAACCACGTCTCTCTCTCTCTCTATCTATCCATACTCTTCCTTTCTTTTATGGTATCAAAGCTGGAGGTCTAATACTGATCTACTTGTCCTCTATGGCTTCTGCATCAACCTCAAACTCTATTATCATGAAGTTCCCTTACTCGACAACTTTGAACATTGCTAACTTTGTTTCAATGAAGCTCACACATTCTAATTATTTACTGGTACTCGGCCTAATAGAGAGTTAAGATCTTAAAGGCTTCATTGGAAGCGATGTCACATCCCCAGAGCAATTCTTGACAACCACTGATGGTACCCATATTCAAAATGATGAATACGTTGCTTAGAGAAAATCTTATCGGCTTCTTAAAGATCGGATCACAAGGACCTTGTATGAGGAGGTCATCAGATTCATTGTAGGCCTGAACACAACAACTCAAGTTTGGTTGGCACTGGACAAAGCGTTCACATTAGACTCATAGGAGTGTGAATGCTATCTTATACAAAATCTTCAAATCTATCCATATCTGAATACATTTCATCTATAAGACTACATGTGATGAGTTGGCTGCCACTGGCAAGCCAGATGACGATCGGGCAAAAGTTTTTCTTTGGGTTAAACATTCTAGGCGGTTTATAGAACGAACAATCATCATAACTGAATTAAAATACGAATAGCATTCACTATTAAAATTTAATTCAGTTTCAATAATTTAAACTTCATATCAGAGTATTTTCAGTCTAAAATAACAATAAATGTTTTTCAAAACTATTCTCTTGAAAGGAAAAGGCTAGCTCTCGATGAGACCATTGCATCCCACATCCGTTTTGCAGCTATACATCATACTTCACCTGAAAACCCATAAATGAGTCAGACTCATGAAAGCATAGTAGAAAATATCAATAAAGGTAAACTTTTTTAATAAATTCATACTTTAATTCAGATAAATATCCATTTTAGGTATGCATAAAATAATAATTGTATAACAAAAATAACATTAAAAAATAATTAACAATCTTATGCATGAGCAGGTAAATAATGCATGCACTTACCAATGAAGAACCAATAGTCTTTTCATACATGAGTGACTTTAATATGCCACAAACCATTCATAAAAACTCCTCATAACGAGGGTGATGCAATATTTTATTTCAAATTATAGACCTTTGGTGAGTCAATCCCTCTATCAGTTTCACTATCAACCTCAGAAAATGCCAATATCTGGGTTCTTTTCAAAACCATTTTTTTTCTTCTTCTTATTATTATATATATTTCTGTGTTGGGTCTGCAGCTTAGCTGTGGCAAGCTTGGGGTAGATCTGCAGTCTAACCGAGGTGCACCAGTAAGGTCGCACCAGCCTGCTTCCACTGCTCTACAAATTCCTTCTTCGAACATAGATTAAGTACGAAAATTACCATCTAGCATGTACTTCAACTCAATGCATGATAACTGCAAATGAAGATAATTATTTCATGCATCAGTAACATATTATGCTCACTAACAATTTCCTCTCGCAAGTAATATGATGCCAAGTTAAATTGAAAGATTTCTAGAGCAAAGAACTTCATACCACCTTATGACAACTATAAAGCATAAAAACTGAACTTTAGCAATTACCATTAATAGATTGCCACCAAAATAGTTATGTGTGTTTACGGGTCAGTTCAACCCAAGTCCCAATAGGTAATCATCATTTTTATGAGTTGTCACAATATTACTAATTCCACTAGTTAGAAGTAACACATGAAAGTTGATAGCTACCATTCATGAACGTTGTCTGAAGCTTTGCAATGTAATTTGGACCTTAAAAAAATTAATGGTTGTAGTATCAAAGCATGCCATATGACCATTTATTAGTAAGAACTAGGCAAACTTCTAAATTGCATTTGATTCATTGAACATACTAAAACAGTAAAGCTTAAACATAAAAGGTTTCTTAAACCCCAAAAGAATCTAATGATTTTTTTTTCCTTTCCCTAGCAACAGATCAGTCACGGGTCCTACAGGGACTGATCTGGGCCATTCACAACCACATATATGTGACTGATCCATCCATCCAATCAGTTCCGATATCCATTAACCATGACGCCTATACCCAAGCATGTCTAACAATAGCGTCTCATTCTTTTATTTATTTATTTTTTAAAACAACTGATCAGTCCCAGACTAGTTAGGGATTGATCTTGATCATTCCCAAACCTAATACAGGTTTGATTCTTGTGTGGATCAGTTCCTTAAAGCTATTTCATAATCATACCTGTAATCGCTCGTCTTCGCTACCTGAAACAATTTTTTTTTTCTGAACATGGTCAGTCCCAGCCCCTATAGAGACTGATCTGGGTCATTCCAGATCTTGGACAACACTAATCCATGAGTGGATCAGTGCCCCAAAATAATTTTGCAAGCATCCGTAACAAAATGCCCATGTTCAGGCATTCATAAAAAAAATGTTTTTATATGTACGTTGGTCGGGTGGGCTGTATCACTTCGCTAGTCCACATCCTATGAACAACACCACTAAGAGCAGCAACTCCACATGTTAATGAAGTTTCTACCCAATTCATGGTGGAGAAAGAGAGAGAGAGCAATTAGGAGAATGGTGGGGGGGACATGAATAGGGGTTTTATAACCCCTGTGGAGCCTCCCATCTCATTTGGCAAGTACCTCTTCTTTTTTATTTCTTTCTTTATTATTTTATTATTATTATTACTTTTTATTATCCTTTTTTTTATTGGTTGAATAAGGCAAGGTAGAAGTCCAGCCACTAAAGAGGGCCCACTAGGGAGGGACGTCCCACTCTAGAGGTCCGCTTTCCAATTTAACAAGGCCAAAAGTTTTGAGTTTCATTTCATTGCTTAATAGCCTAAAATTTTAATTAGGCAACTTTATGATGCTTATTGACCTTAGGCTCAATTAGATTTTCTTCTTAAAATTTCTAGAATTTTCAATATAGGAAGGTACCTTGACCCACATAGGGGATGTCCCACCTATTGGTCTCCTACAATTCCATATAATTTGGTCAAAGTTCAAATTTTTCGTTCCACTAAATTGCCTAATTAAACTCCATATAGATTTTTCCATTTTGGATTTCAAATCCGGTTGAGATCCAATTCAAATTAAGTAAATCCATATCTAATCCATATCCAAATAATAATCTAAACTCACCTTAAATTTAATTTATATTAAATTAAATTCTTAATGCAAATTCGATTGAAATGAATTATATTCCAAATCAATTTTTTTTTTTGCATTGACTTTAATTCTAATTTCATCCCTTGATTAAATTTTGATTCTTTTTAATACACAAATTAAATCTCAAGTTAGCATTAATTAATATTCTACATTTCACCCAAATTAAATATAAAATTTTTTTATTTTTATATTTAACCATTTCTAAAAAATCGCAGATGTTACAACATCCCAATTTGGATACAATTGATTTTTTTTAGAAGAAAAAACTTCATTTCATTTTCAAGTAGTAAGAATAATTATATTTGTCATGGCTAAGTCAAGTCGTTTACCATTTTTTAATTCTGAATCTTCTTGTTCTGAACCATTTGATAAAGTTCATTGTGATATTTGGAGTCCTGCAACTGAACTTTCATATCAGGGTTTTAAATATTATGTGGTGATGGTTGATGATTGCACTCGTTATGTGTGGTTTTACTCACTCAAACTTAAGTTTGAATTCATAAGTAAATTCTATGAATTTCATAAGATGATCATCAATCATTTTCAAAGGAATATTAAAAAATTTCAATTTGATGGAGTTGGAGAATTTATAAGCAATGAATTTGATAAATATTTGAAAGACCATGAAATACATCATAGTATATCATGTCCTCATACACCCGAACAAAATGGACAGGTGAAAAGAAAACATCGTAGCATTATTGAACTAGGACTTGCTATACTTTTCCGTGCTAATTTACCCTTGAAATATTGAGCAAAGGCTTTTCTTACTACCACTTGGCTTCCTAATCGACTACCCAGTTCATTGTTGGGCATGATGTCACCTTTTGAAAAACTTTTTTGAAAACACCAAAATATGATTACCTTGGTATTTTTGAAAACACCAAAATATGATTACATCGATTGTAAGGTTATACCAGGAGAAAGTGTAGCTACACAACATAGAGTCTTAATTTTAAATCTTAGAATTAGACAATGCCGCAAAAGGGATAGACATAGGATAGATCCTAGAATTAAGTGGTGGGCACTGAAAGGAGCTAAACAAGGAATGTTTGTAGAGCAGGTAGTTAAGGAAGTTGATTGGTGTCTCGAGGAGGATTCAGAATCAATGTGGAATAAGATAGCGGGTGGTATGAGAAAAGTAGCTAAGGAGGTATTGGATGAGTCTAAAGGCGGTGCACCACTAGGTAAGGATACATCATGGTGGAACGAGGATGTCAAATTAGCTATTAAGGTTAAAAGAGAGTGTTATAGAAATCTAAGTAAGAGTCGTGATAATGAGAATTTGGAGAAGTATATGATAGCAAAGAAGGAAGCTAAAAAAGTTGTTCGAAACGCGAGGGCTAAGGTATATAAGGAGGTTTATGACAAGTTGGATACCAAAGAAGGCGAGAAGGATATTTATAGGCTTGCAAAGATGAGAGATAGGAAATCGAAGGATTTGGGTATGGTTAGATGTATCAAAGATGAAACACAAAGGGTTTTAGTCAAAGATGAGGAGATTAAGGAGAGATGGAAAGATTATTTTGATAAGCTATTTAATGATAGTCATGCTCAAGATCTTGGAGACTTCTCCATTCCTTTTCATGAGATAAATCGTGACTTCATGCGCAAGATTCAAAAGAAAGAAATTGCAGAGGCTTTGAAGAAAATGAAATCAAGAAGGGCAGTTGGCCCAGATGATATACCTATCGAGGCTTGGAAATGCTTGGGAGAGAAAGGTTTAGAATGGTTGACAAATCTTTTTAACTTGATTTGGCGAACAAATAAGATGCCTAATGAGTGGAGGAAGAGTACTTTGGTGCCTTTATATAAGAATAAGGGTGATATACAAGATTGCACAAACTATCGTGGTATAAAACTCATGAGTCATACTATGAAACTTTGGGAGAGGGTGATTGAGTCTAGGTTGAGGAAGGTTGTCATGATATCGGAGAATCAATTTGGTTTTATGCCTGGAAGATCAACTATGGAAGCTATACATCTTCTTAGACAACTTATTGAAAGATATAGAGAGAGGAACAAAGATTTGCATATGGTTTTTATTGATTTAGAGAAGGCATACGATAGAGTACCTAGGGACGTTCTCTGGTGGACAATGATGAAGAAAGGTGTTTCTCTCAAGTACATTAGTATAATTAAAGATATGTATGAAGGAGTAGTAACCAATGTCCGCACTTGTGGAGGGGTGACAACCAATTTTTCGATAACGGTTGGGTTACATCAAGGATCTGCTTTAAGCCCTTTCCTATTTGCGATAGTGATGGATGAGCTTACAAGATCAATTCAAGAAAATGTACCGTGGTGTATGTTGTTTGCTGATGATATTGTTTTGATTGATGAGTCTAGAGCTGGGGTTAATGCTAAGTTAGAATTATGGAGACAGACATTGGAAGCTAGAGGTTTTAAGTTGAGTAAGAGTAAGACTGAATATATGGAATGTCGGTTTAGTAAGCAACGAAGTAGTGATGGGAGTGTAGTGAAGCTTGGTGAGCAAGATATACCAGTGAATGATTATTTCAAATATTTGGGATCCATCATTCAAAAGTATGAAGAAATTGATGGAGATGTAAATCATAGGATAAAGGTTGGGTGGATGAAATGAAAAAGTGCTACTGGAGTGCTGTGCGATCGTAGAATGCCATTGCGGTTGAAGGGAAAGTTTTATAGGACGACTATTAGACCCGCTTTACTATATGGTACAGAATGTTGGGCTGCCAAGAGACATCATATTCAAAAAATGAGTGTAGCTGAGATGCGGATGCTTAGATGGATGTGTGGAAATACAATAAAAGATAAGATTCGGAACGAAGAGATACGTAAGAAGGTAGGTGTTGCACCCATTGAAAATAAGATGCGAGAGAATCGTTTACGGTGGTTTGGACATATTCGGCGAAGGCCTAATGATGCTCCAGTTAGAAGGTTGGAGAAATGGGAAAATATATTAGTTAAAAGAGGTCGGGGTAGGCCTAGGAAGACTTGGATGGAGATGATAGGAAAGGATATGAATGCTTTGAACCTCACCGAGGACATGGCGTTGGATAGAAATGATTGGAGGAAAAGGATTCATGTGGAAGACCCAAAATGAATTTCTTTTTTGGTTCATATCGCTGACCCCAATTGTTTTGGGATGAAGGCGTAGTTGTTGTTGTTGTTAGTGTTTTCCTCATCTGAGAGATTATGCTAAACATAAACTTGCTCCCCGATCTTTTCCATGCATATTCTTGAGCTACCCCTGATATTTATAAGGAGTGCAAATGTTTACATGTTGAGACAAAAAAGGATTACATTAGTCGACATGTTATTTTTAATGCGGCGTATTTTTCCTTTTCATACTTTACCTTATAGAGATTCCCTTGTGCTCACCGATTCTTTTTAGTGGTTTCTTGATAACAGAAAGGCTGATGATCATATATCACATGAGCCATTTGAGATTGATCATTGTATTTTCACTAGACAAGATCATCCTGAACTAGCTCAAAGTCAAGAGTGAACAAGATCATCCTAACACAATGCAAACTACTATAGAGAATTCAGATTCTCAAGCAGCAATTTCTTATAGTGAGGAAACTATGACACCCACATCCCAACTGGCCTCTCCTCCTGCAACACCCTTGATCCCAATACCCCCTCCGGTTACCTAATCCCAAGTTTTCTTAGTTGAATTGTCTATCCCTATTGAACCAAAAGCTATCAAGTCGACCTTAGCCGACCTAGGGTGGTGGTACTAAGCCATGCAAGAGGAAATGTCTACTTTGGCTCATACTAGAACTTAGGATCTTGTTCCCCAACAACCTCACATGAACATTGTTGGTTGTAAATGGGTTTTTAAAACCAAGCTTAAATCTAATGGATCCTTAGATTGACTTAAGGCAAGACTTGTTGCCAAAGGTTTCACCTAACGTCCAGAAGCGGGTGGACTTTATTAAAACCTTTTCTCTTGTCATTAAACCTACAACCATTCACATCGTTTTGTCTATTGCCTTAGCCTACAGATGGGCCCATTCAGTAACTTGACATAAAAAATGCTTTCTTGCATAGGTCATTAGATGAGCCCAGATTCATGGATCAACCACCTGGATTTTGTGATCCAAATAAGCCTCATCATGTTTGTCATCTTAAGAAAGCTCTTTATGGCCTATGTCAATCGTCCCGTACCTGGTTTGATCACTTCAATACTTGTCTACTTGCCTTGGGTTTCTACTACAGTGTTGTTGACTCCTCCCTATTCATTTATAAGAGCTCTCACATATGCATATTCTTTTTACTTTATGATATAATCATCACAAGCAATGACTCACAGTTCTTATCTGCTCTCCTATAGATCCATCCAATAAAAAACTATCTAACATTATACATGCATCAAACCATACATAGCTTTTCACATAACCAAGTTAAATAAACTTGAATGTCATCCATAAAGCACATGCAATAAAATAATAGGTAATCACATGAAACGTTCGTAGATCTCATATGGATTCAACTTACCTATATCATATACAGATTCCACACCATGAGTTTTGAGTTATAAAATAATTCTAAAATTGGATCTACATACTTGATTCATATTGAGTTATTTGCTCAACATTTTAAAAAATCTCAAAAAAACTCATAAGATAACTCATTAAAGTATGATAATTATGCAAGAAGGTCCAATAGATTCAACTGAATCCAATAGTTTGCCTAGATTCAAACTAATTAATTGGATTTATTTAAATCCATATAGGTTCAACCAAATCCGATATGAATCTAATCATATCTATGTCACCTTACTTGATCTAAACATCTTATCAAATGAATTCTAGTTTAATACAACTTGATCCATCATAAAAACTGGATCAATACTAGGCTATACTGAGATCCATATATAATAGAACCAAATAGAATTCACACTTAGATCTAAAATGCATTTAGCATGCTATTATCCAGATCCAAAGAGATATCATACAAAGCACACATAATAGATCAATTATGCCGATAAATAAATACATAAATTTTGAATCTCATCATGCTAATCTGAATCTAAACTCACCCCTCAATTTGGATCATAACTAGATCCAAACCAATTTTGTTACAATAAAACATGGTAGTTTTTAGCAAATAAAAAAATACTTTTCTGTAAAATTTGAAAAGTTAAAAGTTCGTTATGGGTAAAACAATAAATTAGAACCCTAAAACAAAATTTTTATAACTTATAGAGTTAAACAAAAAAGTTTAGGTGGCTTTTTGAAATTTCAAAACAGATTGAAAGTATGTTTTGAGAAAAATCACAAGGTAAAACCTTGTCTCAAGTATTTTTAAAATAGCAGGCTTGTTTATAAAATTTCTCAAAAATAAAGTCCCTGACAAATAAAGGATAAGGTTAACAATAGAAGGGTAGACATATAATTCAAATTAAAAGAGGGTGCGGGGAGGAATTATAAAAAAAAAGATAGGGGTACCGACGTAGTGCTTTGAAAAAGGATAGTCGTTGGGCAGAAATCAATTTCATATTCGGATCCGACCTATCCAGCAGGATCCGTCTACCCTGAAACCAAATCATCTCCAAGCAAAAGAACCGGTACAGAAAACGAACCGTCCTTGTTCGCCACACGCTCAGAAAACTCTTCTATAAACCAAGCTCTGTCGGCCAATCGTCTTCCACGTCTCCCTTTACAAAATTACGAAAAAACCCTTTACAATATGACCAATAACACCAACGACTATCCTTTTTCAAACATACCACAAGGGTACTTCCGTTAATAACCAAGTCAACACGCACGAGATCCACACACGTACGAGAACCCCCAGAAAGCGACACATGAGGGCAACCCCCGTCCTCGTAGCCGTCTACGTGGCATGCTCAACGCTATCCTTCCTCCTTCGAGATCCGAGCCACCACGTGGCTCTCTGTACGTCGGCATCGCGAACGCCAGCGAAGCAACGTATTATCCCAACCCCGCTTTAGTTTCCTCTATCTTCACCCAATAGACCACCACCACGTGTCCTGATTCCATTTAAAAAAGAACCAAAATAAAGAGGTGAAAAAAGAAAAAAGCGTCACGACGTTGCTGTCAACCAACTTGCGCCTGATGAGCTGTCAAATCCCTCCCCTCTTCCACCACGTGTCTTTTACTGACTTCCTCCTATCAAATCTCACCACGTGTCTCTCGTAAACACTCTCCGGGGCCCACGTAAGTGCTCGTGGATGACCCACGTGTCAAGTTATCAAAACCAAGACGTGTCATCTCGATTCATCGACGCGTGTCCTTATCGAACAGGGGACGTCAGGAGGGCGCGGAGCGCACGTGGCCGGATTCGATGCGACACGTGGGAGGATTACTCTGCAATTAGTGGTGCGGGGGTTAAGGGGCTAACCCTGATTAACGATGCCGCGCGGCACGCTCCGACTCCAACGTGGCGAGCCACTCTCGCCGTTAACCGAGACACGTGGCGTGTCTCGGCTTGACCGGTACGGGTATATGAGACGCGTCTCCCCGCGCTTCCCATCCTCTAGTAGAGAAATTTCTTTTTTTCTTTTTTGCTTTTATAATTTCTCCAAACCATGGTGGTGGTGGTGGAAGGCGAAGAAGAAGAAGAAAGGTGTTGATTTTATTTTTTATTTTTCTCTCTATATATATTTTTGCTCTTTGTATCTGATTTTGCTTTTAGGGTTTGTGTGGGTGTGGGGGAGAGTAGCATGGAAGAGGCGGGTGGGCTGAATCTAGGGCTGTCCATCGGGGGGTGCTTCATGGGATCGACGGAGGAGAAGGACGGGGTGGTGAGGCCGGAGATGGGGCTGTTCCAGCAGCAGCAGCAGAGGCCGGGCTTCAGGGGGATGTACTGCAGGAACAAGGAGGAGGCGGAGGAGTTTTTGGAGCAGCGGCGGAAGAGGGAGCTGCACGCGCTTCGCCGGCAGGCCGCCCGGCGGAAGCGCGACGAGAAGCGCGGGCTCCTGCTCAAGGGAAAGAAGCCGAGGGGAGGCGAAGACGCCGAGGAAGAACATGCGGCCGGAGATGGAAGGAGCAAGGAGGAGGATCAGCAGCATCGACAGAGCCAGCAAGGCGTTTACCCCGGAGGGTTCCCGGTCGTCCCGATGATGCAGTATGTGATTCAGAACGGAGACAAGGTCCAGTACATTCCCGTCACCCTTCCTTATGTGCTTCCTTGTTGGCCAGCGTCGTCTCCTCCTCCTATCCTCGGCGCCGCTCCGCCGGCCGATGGATCGGATCCGGTGGCGGCGGCTTCTGCCCACGGCGGAACCGGGACGCTGTTTCAGCCTGTTCCCTGCAGATCGCTTCCGTCGGAGGGTGCGGTGCACGGGGGTAATAAGCTTGCCGGGACGCAGTCTTCGTCCGGGAGCAGCTCATCGGCGGTTTCCGATAACAAGAGTGGAGGTAATATTTGGGGATTCTTTCGATTTCGCGGCGATTTATCGAAATATTTCGATTTCTGATCGATTTTTTTTTGTTGATCTCTCTGGGGAAGAAGACTTATCGGATGTTTTGTTGGCAGGAGGGAGCACGAGCGACTCGAGAAGCCACCAGAGCCAATCGAGCCATCATCCCCCATCCGAGCAGTGCATGCATGGCAGCGTCTCGTCTCTGGCCCGGTCTGAAGCCGTAGACAAGGCCGAAGGGAACGGGAATGCCACGATGCAATCGAAGCCGCCACCGCTGCCTGCCGCCGCAGCGCAATCGAACCCGCCATCGGCGGCGGCGACGAACAATGAGGGTGTTGTTGCCGACGGTGGAGAGGGGAAGCAAGCTCGGGCGGGTGCACCGGCAATGCCTGCATCCGGAGGAGGAGGAGGAGACAAGGGGCTGAAGCCGCCGCCGAGCTTGCCGCATATGCCCTGCGTCTCCACGACGGGGGACGGCCCGAATGGCAAGACGATTACCGGGTTCTTGTACAGGTACACCAAGAGCGAGGTTAGCATCATGTGCGTATGCCATGGAACCTCCTTCTCGCCGGCGGAGTTCATCAAGCACGCCGGGGGGACCGATACCGCCAACCCTTTGCGGCATATAATCGTGGTTCCTTCCTCTGGGTGAAATCCTCGCTCCCCTTTTCTTCTTTTTTCCCCATCTTCTCTTCTCATTTTGTTTCTGCTGCTTTTTTACTTTTCTTTTTCGGGCTGCGAATTGTTATTTTATAGTTGGGAGCTCTCTATGTGTGGATTTTGGGGAGCGGTTTTTATCTTTGGTGGTAGTCGTCCATCTTGGTATTTTAGGCGAGATACACAACTGTAAATGAATGGAAATTTCCAGAGTTTCTTGTTTATTTTTCAGTGACCTTCATTGTTCTCTCTTGGTCATTTTGGGGAAGGATTGTTATTACTGGATTTGTCCATCAACAGAACCACAGTTTTTGTTTGTGGGACTAAGAGGATTGTATTGATGGTTTTGGTTGCGCCTTCTTTGTGACAATCATCCTAATATGGCAAAAGGGTTCGCATTAGTTCCTCCTTTAATCATTAAGAGCTGATAGTTTTAGTTTTCTTTTTAGAAATGTGGATCAACGACCACACTTTAGCCCCTGTGCCATACGGAGATTTTCTTATATGGTTGGATGTCTTGAGACGAGTTATGAATTTTGTTCCACCCTACCATGTACAAAAACCAATCTAGTTAATTATTATTTTGACAGTGCGTTCAACTCTCTAATTTTTCTCACACCATTCTAATGTTTGTTTTTTATTAACAAGCTGGGAAATTTAGATTAAGGCTCCCTACCTTTACCTACAGTAAACATGACCTACTGTGATTATACTCAGAAATGCCAACCTGGGGTTTATCTTTTTACACTATACAGTCCCCGTTCCTTGTTACGGAATTCATAACTAGACAAACCATCACATTAGGTTCTCTCTCACCCGGAACGTGTGGAGTCGAGAGTGCCCTTCTTGAACTGCCTTCATGCGCTGAATCCAACTTCTATTGCTTGAGTGAACCTAAAATTTGATTCCAGGCTTGGGGACCAGCTGAATCAATTCTTCAAAGATTGGGTTTTGAGGATACTGCCCTGCGCCTATGGCCAGGTAATGTTCTTGAGCTGTCACTACTGCTCACCTCTTGAATGGCACTGCTGCTCACCACTGGTGAGGAATTAATTGGAAACGATCCCAACAGGTAATGAGAGATCGAGGAAAATCATCATCTCCTCTTCATTAGGTGCCCGGTTGCTCGTAGTTTGTGATCCAGTGTGATGAGGCGATTTGGCAATGTCAGACGACTCAAACCACACTCTCACTCAGGATCTGCAGCGCTGGTTTCGAATTTTCTTTAGAGATAAATGGCTGCCAAAATGTTGGGTATTATCTTTTCATTTGATTGTTTGGTTTATTTGGAAACTTTGCAACAGAATAGTTCATGGGGAGGAGTCGATTACTTGCAAGGAAAATTTTCTTAAACCACCGTTCTAATGTTGCAATGGTTGTTTTGATAATGCAGAACTGCCAGCTACCTTTAACCCGCTTTGCATATTGTTGAGAGAGAGAGAGAGAGAGAGAGAGAGAGAGAGAGAGAGAGAGAGAGAGAGAGAGAGAGAGATCTTCCCATCATGGAGTCACAGCAACTCCTTCCAAAATAGGCTTCATTGTAGAGAGAGAGAGGGAGAGAGATCTTCCCGCATCATTGAGTCACAACACCTTTCAAAATAGGCTTCATTGCAAGAGAGGGAGAGATAGAGATGTTCCTGCATCATGGAGTCACAGCACCTGCTTTCAAAATAGACTGTGATTGCATGAACAGTGAGTTTGGGCTTTGCTAATTGGTTCCCCTAGATGCTTTGCAGGTTTTTTTTTCAAAGGCAAGCTGGGGAAGCTGGGGTTAGGCATAGGGATGGCAGTGGACTGTGGGAAAGCGGAGCCCCGCCCCGTTTGAACCGGGGATGAAGGTTAAAATCCATCCCCATCCCCAATCCTTCTAAGGGATGACAATAGACAGAGGGGAACACTCCCCCCCCCCCCCCCGGTTTGGACCGGGGATGGAGGACATGCAATGGGGATAGAGGCGGGGGTGGGGATGGATTATCCATCCCCATGCGGGGATGGAGGTTCAGATTTTGAGACAGGGCGGGGGTGGAGACCTTGTCCCTCGCCCTCGCCCCGGTCCATTGCCATCCCTAGTTAGGCAGACCCCTACAGGATTTCATTTCACGAGTATAACCAGCAATACAGTGTTAATTATACATCTCCCATACAGGGGAACCATACATCTCTCCTACAGGGGAACCAATCTGGGGGTTGATCCTTTCAAGATTTGTTTATCCCCCTTTCTCAATTTTAGCTTCAAGCTGTGGAATTTGAATTATATTTAGATTTGTTTACAGTAATTCTATCAAACCTGAACAAAAAAATGCCTCACTTATTAACGCCAGTAACGGTCATTGCCCTTACCTTACAGAAGATTTTGAGTTTGAGCTACGATGTCAGCCCGCCCAGACTCTATAGTCACTTTGGATCTGTGGGCGATCAAAATAATCCCTTCAGGCCAACCACACCATTCCTTTCTTGTTAACTGAAAAACGTCCTGCCAAAATGGACTGACCCGTGTGGTTAACTGTGTATCCAAAATGCCACTTCTGAAAAAGTCCCTGAATCCAGTCCTTTTCTTGAGGTAACCAGCAGGCTGGACACGCCAGTGACCAGCCACAGATGTTCTTCTTGCGGTAGCTGAGTTGGTTATGTAGCCAAGGTAGGGAACAAGTCTGCACTCGATAGTTGAGGTTCACAGGCATAGTCCAGACGATAGCTGGAATGGCTGCACATCACATGTATCATAAGTTGTACTCTTGTATCAACCCTGTTTAGGTGATTTTAGGGGTATACAAGAAACGAATGGTTGGGCTTGCTGGTCATAATTGATTATGACTTTCCAGTTTATGATTTCTGGCAGGGCATTGAAAAGTTCAAAGCATTCTAAATCTTCATTTGCATCTAGCAGGACCCCATTTGTGAAACTTGGAGTCATATATTACCCTTTATGTAAGTGGTATCCCATGTGCTAAACCGCATGCTAAATGGGTTTTTCGGACTTCTTGGGTGCTTTTTATGCTGTTATGGCCTCATAAATGTATTGGGCATGGTCGATTTACTAAGAATCCATACCTGGATCATGTGTTTTTGATTAAAAAAAATGATATTAGGAGCCTAAAAAATTTACAAAGATTTTGAACCGTTGATTTTTCAAACTTTATAAAAACACATCCATGTGTTGGAATCAAACACTTCAAGAGTTGATCCCTATAAAATCAAGTACATAGATCACATCTGTACGGTCAAAATTTAAAAATAAAATAAAATAAGTCCGAAAAACCCATTTAGCATGCAGTTTAGCACGAACCCATCTCTCTCTCTCTCTCTATATATATATATATATTATTACCCATTATATTGATTAAAAGAAATATGGCTAATCGAGCTCAAATACCCAATCAAGCATGGTTCTTTTACATATAATTAGCCTGAGCCCTTGCTCGAGCTTGGCTCATTTATTTACTTAGGTACACCTAGGCCGGGCTTAAAAGAGCAGAGCATAGGCTTAACCAGTCCCGTGTGCACCGAAACTAGTCCATCCATGTGAGTGTACATGTAGTCTTAACAAACTCTTTTAGACAAAGGATTTTGTATTGGGATGTCAATGAATCAGATTAGGTAAAAACCATATTTGATTTTAATCGGCTGCAGATATGCTTTTTATTTTTTGCTACTGGGTCTGGCATATAACCAAATTTGATGGATATTTGGATGTGTTACATGTAAAATACGGATTGTTGGATTACATAATCCACCAAAACCGAAAAGATGATCGAATACATGTTCTCGTTAAGCCGTTAAAATCGAATCTAAAATAAAACTTAATGCGAAAGCATTACCTAAATCTATTGGTGCTCTGGCATATTGACAACAGTATGATATTCCAGAACTTGTATATGTGACCATTTTCTTTTCTCTAGACCTAATGAGAGAGGAACTGAATTCTCTTTCTGACTTATGGGGAATATGAAGAGTGAACCATTATATAATGGTTTAGAGACCACAACCTAATGTATTTAAGAGTCTGTCTCCATTTCAACCCATTATAGAATTGTAGACAGGGTAGGTCTCTCCACATAGTGTACCATACCATAACAGACATCATATGGCTCAAGCATATCAGATCACATGAACCGGGCCTGAACATAAGACAGTCTATAATGTGTGGTTCAATGTATGTAGGCCCACACGATTTTTCCAACAATCTCCCACTTGGGCCACATATGTTACCTTATAATCACACATTATAACCTTATGAGATCAAAAACATTATCTTATCAATTGATATCTCTAATAATTCGGTCCATTGATCATGTCAACATAGAACTAAAGCGACCTTCATTACTAGTAACATAATTAGACCCATCAATGATCACGTATATCGATATAGCCAAATGACATGGATCAAGTATGGATATGAAGCATGAAAATTACATGCAATGTGATCAAACATGCCTATTTCCAATTGATCCTTCCTAAAAACTTTAGTGAGATCACAATATAATGAAACTAAAACTTTAACTTTATTCTGAAGAACTTTATTATATCATAGAACATCCAAATATAAACTCCCACTAAACTAGCATATCATAAAATGATAAAACACCCATTCAATTAGTATGCTTATAAAAGACCTTGAGTGACAAACCTTTAGTAAGTGGATCCTCAATCATGGAGTTTGTGCCAATATGTTCTATCGATATCTGACAATTCTGTACTCTTTCTTTAACAACAAGAAACTTAATGTCAATATGCTTTGAGTTTGAGAGTTCGAGGAGCTCTTATTGTTATTGAAATATAGCATTGCTGAATTATTGTCACAAAATAACTTTAGCAGTCTTTCAACATTACTCAAAAATTGCAACCCTGTGACAAAATTACGTAGTCGTATCCCATGGTTGGATGCCTCATAACAAGCTATGAATTATGTTGCCATGGTAAAAGAAACAATGAGTGTCTACTTGATACTCCTCCAGAAAATAGCTTCTCCGACCAATAGAAAAATATATCCTGACATGGATCTGCGACTGTCTTGACATCCCGCAAAATCAAAATCAGAATACCCATTGATCTCTAACTGATCTAACTTCCTGTGTGTGAGCATGTAACATTTTGTTCTCTGCAAATACTGCATAACCTATTTGACTGCTTTCCAATGATACATACCTGGGTTACTAAGATATCTGCCCAACAATATATGCTAAATCTTGACGCGTACATACCTGAGCATACGTAAGACTCCCCACAACAGATGCATAAGGAATCTATTTCATAGCCTTAATTTTAGACAGGTATTTGGGTCACTGAGCGAAACTAAACTTGTCGCCTTTAGCAACAGGAGTATCCTCTGGTTTACAATCCTTCATGCCATATCTTTCTAGAATCCTTTTGATATAGCTCTTTTGTTATAATCCAAGAATACCCCGAGAACGGTCTTGATGTATTTGAATCCCTAATACAAAAGCGGCATCATCAAAATCTTTCATTTCAAATTTCTTTGTCAGAAATCTCTTGGTTTCGTTCAGTATGCCTATATCATTACTGACAAACAATATGTCATCTACAAACAAAACCAAAAAAATAAATTTACTTCCACTGAACTTATGATATATACATTCATCAACCATATTCATCTCAAAACCAAACGAGAGGACAACTTGATGAAATTTATAATACCACTGTCAGGAAGCTTGCTTAAGTCCATAAATAGAGTTTTTTAGTTTGCAAACCATTTTCTTAACATCGCCTGAGACAAAATATTCTGGTTGGACTATGTATATTATCTCAATCAATGTCTCCGTTAATGAATGCAGTCTTAACATCCATCTAATATAGCTCTAAGTCATAATGAGCCACAAGTGCCATCATAATCCTAAAAGAGTATTTTGTATAAACCGAAGAGAAAGTCTTTGTATAACCAATGCCTTCCCTTTAAGTAAATCCTTTTGCAACAAAATGAGCCTTATATCTTTCCAAATTACCCTTTGAATTCTTTTTTATTTTAAATATTCATTTGCAACCAATGGGTTTTACACCTTCAGGTAATGGGACAAGATCTCACACGTCATTGTTCCTCATGGATTTAATCTTTTTATGCATTGTTTTAACCCACTTTTGAGAGTTAGAACTTTGTGTGACTTAATGGAGGTTGATTCGATCATCTTCCATGAGGCCAGTATCACCCTCATGTTCTTATAGAAAGACAATATAATCATATGAAATTGTCATTCTTCTCTCTCTAGTAGATTTTCTTAATGGCACTGGTTCTTGAAGTGTTTCTTGAGGATGTTGAGTTTGAACTCCATGAGTAAAAGCTTGATTTTGGATAGAGAGATCTAAAGCATTACCTTGATCCGCATTTATGAGAACAATATCAGTTATGAAAATCTGATCATTGTGATCCACAACTGTAAAAAGAGAAAGAGATTATTCTTCAAAAGCAATGTCTTTTACTTTATCACTCCCCTCAAACTCAGCACCCTCAAGGAAACAAGTGTTTTCTGTTTTGAAAAAAGACTTATTTGCAGGGTCATAAAACTTATAGCCCCTAGACCTTTCAGAATACTCAACAAAATAACAACTAATCGTTCTGGAATCCAGTTTATGTTCATATGACTTGTAGGGCCTAGCCTTTGTTGGACATCCCCAAATATGAAAATGTTTCATACTAGGCTTTCAACATGTCCATAATTCATATGGAGTCTTAATTACTACTTTAGAGGGTAATTTATTCAAAACATAAGCTGCAGTCTTTAATGCTTCTCTCAGAGGGACTCTAGTAAAGTAGAATGAAAAATCATACTCCTTACCATATCCTTAAGAGTCTTGTTTCGTCTTTCAGCAACACCATTCATATAAAGGGTGCTTGACATACTATACAGAGAGACGCTCCCACATTCCTTTAGGAATTTAGCAAAAGGCCCTGGACGTTGTTCACTTGATCTATCATATATGCCATAGTACTCATCACCATGGTCAGATCTGATGGCCTTATTTCTTTTGCCAAATTGGTTTTCAACTTCGGCCTTAAACGATTTAAACATATCCAAGGACTGAGACTTTTCATTAATTAAATATAGGTACCCATAACAAGAATAGTCGTCTATGAATGTAATAAACTATCGTTGACCATTAAAAAAAGTTGTAGGGAAGGGTCCACAAATATCAGTTTGGATTAGTTGTAAGACGTTTGTTCTTCTTTCGGTACCTAATTTCCTTATGTTTGTTCATTTTCTTTTTATACACTCAACACAAACCTGAAAGTCAGTGAAATCAAGAATCTCACTTGACACAAGCCTTTCAATTCTTTGTTTAGAAATATGATCTAAGCACTTATGCCATAACAGAGCAGAATTCTCATTTGTCAATTTCGTTTTGTACCACAAAAACTTAATTGCAATATTTCATTAAATGAGACAATAGTATCAATCAAATAAAGGTTATCAACCACAGATAAAAAACTGGTCCCAATAAAATTTGAATCATGAAACAATTTAAATTCATTATTTTTAAATAAACAAGAATAATTGTATTTGTCTAAAATGAAAATAGAAACCAAATTCTGCCTAAAAGACGACACAATAAATGTTTCTTTCAAATCCAAATAATTTTCAGTCTTTAAAAGTAACCTAAAAGTTTCTATTGTCTCAACTTCAACTGTTTTGCTATCGCCCACATAGATGAATCTTTTAGCATCAATTGACGATCGACAACTTAGGCAACCCTGCATAGACACACTTATGTGAGTGGTAGCACCAAAATCCATCCACCAAGTGTGTTCGGGCACAAAAGTCAAATTAACTTTAGAACAAACCAAAAGAGCGCATATTTCTTCTCACGCCATGCATGATACTTGGTACAGTTCTTCTTCATGTGACTCACTCCTTTGCAAAAAAACAACTACACTTTAGGTCTTGATGTCTTTTCTATTTCTTCTGTGATTGAGGGTCAACTACAACTTCCTTAGTCCTTTTCTTTTTCATAAATCTGTCCTTAGCGGTTACTGCCAAATGAGCACTCTCACTCTTCTCTTGCTTCATTCTATCAACTTCTTGCACACAATGTGAAATATACTCATTAAGAGTCCATTTTTTTTATGACAGTTATAAGTGACCTTAAATTGGTTGTACTTTGCAGGAAGGGATATCAAAACCAAGTGCACGAGTAGATCCTCAGACAACTCTAACTTTAGGGCCTTGAGTTTTAAAGCAAGATGAAACATCTCTATGATGTACTCTCAAATATTTTCTTTGCCCTTATACCTCATTGAGACAAGACTCGAAAGAAGAATACTTGTCTCAGCCTTTTCATTTTTCGCAAAACGTTTTTTAATTTCTTTAAAGAAACGTTTGACATTTGCCTCTTCGGACATGATGCCCCTGAAGGATTCATGAATTTCATGTTTCATGATCATGAGACTCGTGATTAGATTGATCTCACCGCTCAGAGTTCTTTTTATCCTCAATAGAACTCTTATTCGTGAGAGCAAGTGTTTGATCTTCTCGTAGTGCAAGATCCAAATCCAGATCCATACATCCAACCACAATCATAACATTTTCTTTTCAGTTCTTGAAATTAGAACCAGTCAAAACATGATTGAATATAATATTTGCAGATATTATAGAAGCAGAGGTATTAACTGAATAAAGAACAATCAAACTCATGATTAACATTCATATTCACATGCAATAACATAAAATAACATATTTAAACAATGGTGAACCTCATTACAAGATACCGAGTACAACATTGACACTTAGTCTTTGGACAAAAGTGTCAACTTGTAAGTGGTACTCTCAATACAGTAATTAAAACATGGACAATCATTCATGTCGAACAATGAGCCTTTCTTTGGACCGACTCATTATTCATATAAAAATCTGAATAATTATTCCATATTTATTAATGAAAGTATACATTTGGGCTCAGCCAAATAGTAATCTTCTTTTGGGCTGATCATTATTCGCGTGAACCACAAACATCTAAACATCACAATATTTCAAAATGAACTAACCTACACAACTGAAGTTACTTTGGCAACATATTGATTCAATTTAAAATATTTGACCAAGAATCAGAAATAATACCACCGTTCAAATATATCAATAGATGCATATGAACAATAAGACAAGTATAATAACATACATGAGTAAAAAAGTAATTGAATATCGAGCCACCAAAGTGACCTATAATGCACACCAAATAGCCTTATAATGCATACATTTTTTTATAAGGCATAGCTCACGGGTCCGGCCAATCATGCCTGGCTGGACCCACTGGCGGGTCCCGAAGTTGATCTGATCCAGATCTGGTCAGATCTAACCCACTGCATACAGGTGGGAAAGGTACATCAGAAGGTCGGGTTTGAATAGGCACGATCCACATGTGCCTCAATTCAGTCCTTGCACCCAAACAAAGATCGAACTGGGTCAGTTGTGCCCCGATTCAAACAAAAATACCCAGTTTGGGCTCGGTCGAATGCCAAACCAACCCTAAACCGGTCGGCTAAAAGTCGAGCCGTCTTTGAGTTGGTCGGCCAAAGATCGAACTGATCAAGGGCACCTGGGCAGGCAACCCAGAATCAGACAGTCGATCTGATCCTTTGCACAAAGTTTTACTCTGGTAAAGCACAAGATCAAACCAGGCCACCCGAAACAGCCGACCGAGAAAGCGTTGAACCAGCTTGCACCTGATGCCTTACTCAAACGATCCGCAATATGTAAAAAAAAAGTTGATGGAGTGCCAAAAACCCGACTGCGACTGTCGTCGGTCGCCAGTGATGGATCAATCCAGCCCAGGATGACGGCGAACCGATTACCTCTGGCGATGGCCCAAAGCAAAATGGCCCTTGATGCTGGCGAACCGATTACCTCCAGCGATGGCCCAAAACAAAACGGCCCTGGATGTCGGCGAACTGATTACCTTCGATGATGGCCCTGGATGTCGGCTCTTGCAATCTGGTTGTTCCCATTGTCCGATAGTCGATGGAAGAGAAGGGTTCGACAACCCTTTCGGTCTGGAGTTCTAAAAAAGGGAAGGGCTCGATGACCCTTCCGATTTGGCAGTCCGAAAAGGGAAGGGCCCGACGACCCTTCTGATCAGGCGGTCTAAAAAGGGAAGGGCTCGACGGCCCTTTCGATCTAGAGGTCTGAAAAGAATGGGAAGGGCCCAATGGCCCTTCCGATCTATGCAATCCAGTATACCAAAGAGGAAAGGGCCGAATGACCCTTCCACCCAATCGGTTGACACAGAATAACCCAGCCACAGATCGTACAAGATCGGCATCGCCAAAAGAAAAAATTCAACAATAAAATCATATTTTCAATGATTCAACAGGAACAAGAATGCTCTAATACCAATTGTTGGATTTAATAATCCACCAAAACTGAAAAGATGATCGAATATATGCTCTAGTTAAGTCATTGAAATCAAATTTAAAATAAAACTTAATGTGGAAGCGTTACGTGAATCCATTAGTGGTCTGGCAGATCGACAACAGTATGATCTTCCAGAACCTATATCTGTTGTTACGACAATGAAGCCGTACATAATACTTCAAGTACAAGGTTTTGATGATGAACAAGTGAATCAACTGCATTTCAGCTAAGGCAATGAAGAAAGATGACAAGCATTAAAGAATTCGATGACGAATCTTTAAAGACTAGTGTGCAAATGTTAAATTTATTAAAAGTCTTAGATTCTTATAAAAGACTTACTTAGAGTGCATATTTCAGTTGTATTTCACCTAAAAAGTCTTTAGAAAAACTTTTCTAAAAGAACCCTTCATGAAAATCTTTTTAGAAAACTCTTTATTTAATTTTTCGTGTTTATTAGTCGACCAATAGACTCACTAGTCGACTAATCCTTTCGCGCCAAATTTTCTAAACAAAATGTAATTTTTGTCAAATTAGTCGACCGAAAGTTTTATCAGTCGACCGGACAGAATGTCTGTTTTCTGAAAATTTTAGCAGCAGTCGACTAATGATTTTATCAGTCGACCGGACAAAACATGTATTTTCAGAAAAAATTAGCAGCAGTCGACTTAGAGATTTTTCAGTCTACTGATGATATTATCAGTCGACTAATTTTTTCTCTAGTCGACTAAGTTTCAAAACTTCATATTTTCAAACGGTTTGGTAAACACATTAGTCGACCGACGATAACTGTCTGTCTACTAATAGTTAATTATCAGTCGACTAACTACTGTTCCAGTCGACTAATTTCACCGTTTTTCCTGAAACTTTTAAAAGGTGTGTCTTTTCATTTTTCAAATGTTTTGATTGTTCAAAATGGACTGTTTTGACACCCTTTCATACCCTCAACGTATGAAATCTTTCAACTATAAATATGAGTGCATTCTACATTCAAAAACATCAAATCCAATCGAATTACATTGAATTACTCTTTGCTTTTCACTCATATTCATTTTCTTACTCACTTAATATTTTTCACTTTAGTTTTTCACTCAAATTCCTTTGAGAGACAATGAATTCATAAGTAGAGTATTTCAACAACCTCAAAAGCCAATTGCATCTCATTTGCATTCATAAGAAAGGCTCGTAGGTTGTTTTGTAAGTTGTTACTTATTTCAATTTTCTGTAAAAGGAAGGACTCCTTGGTTTAAAGGAGTTGTTTGCTTTCAGTAAGTGTGTTACTGAAAGTGGGACCGGATTTGGTCGGTATGATCTTGTAGTTACATAAGGTTGATAGTGGAAATCTCAAGCGGATTTTGCTTGGGAACTGAATGTAGGTCGGGAAAGACCGAACCAGGATAAATTATTGTGTTCTTTGTGTGATTGCTTTGTAAATTTCAAAATCCGTCAAAATTTCGAAGACGATATTTAAAAGCACTATTCACCCCCCTCTAGTGCTCGTTGCCTCGATCCTACTGCACTTTTATCTGTGACCCTTTTTTTTTCTCTAGACCTAATAAGAGAGAGACTAAATTCTCTTTCTGACTTATGAAGAATCTGAAGAGATGTCCATTATATAAGGTTTGGGGACCATAACCTAATATGTTTATGAGTCTGTCTCCAATTCAGCCCATTACAGAATTGTAGACAAGACAGGTCTCTCCACATAGTATATCATACCATAATAGACATCATATGGCCCAATCAGATTAGATCGCATGAACTGGGCCTAAACCTAAGATAGTCTATAATATGTGGTTCAACATATGTAGGTCCACACAATTTTTTCAACACTAATTTGATATGAGTTTCTTACATCTGAGTTCGAATCCGTTTAGTTGAATTTGGTATTAGCCACATCCCATTTGAATCCGAACCTTTTACGTTCCTAATTTTGTATGTCATGTAAACCGTAGAGCAAAATTCATGAGTTTACTATAAAGTCAGAATGTTATGTAGGAGAATTCATTGATAAAATCTTTGTGTTTTTCCTAATTGAACATGGAGAAACCACCACTGTGGTTTGGACTAGTGTTGTGTAGACGGATGTATGATACTAACCTGAATCAGCTATTTTTTAATAAATATAAAAAAATATTTTAAAATTAATTTTTAATATTATTTTAATAACTTTAACATGTGTCACGGTCTGATTGACATGTAATATTTTTTAATTGTTTTGGGGCTGATTCATAGCGATTCACTTGAGAATCGGTATCAGCCTATTCACCTGAATGGTTGGCTAAACGATACAGGTCTGATTTCCGATACTGACAACATTGGCTAAGAGATCACATTGAAACTTCTTTTCTTTTCTAATAATAAGGGAAACTTCTTTTCAAAGAAAGTATACGGCTCCAATTCTTTTCAAGGAATCATGTTAATGCTTAATCAGTTTGGAGCACGCATAATATGTACTCATAGGAGCTCTTTTTCAGTAGCATTACATAAAGATATGTGTGTGGTTGAAGCACCTTAACTAGCAAGGTCAACGGATCGGATTCGGTTCAGATCTAAGTATTCTTAATCACAACCTAATCAGAGTTTAGTAATCTGTTTAAGAGTGGATTGGGTTCAGATGTTGGCATTGTTTTCTTCTTATGATGAGGAACCCTCACCAAGAACTGGGTCACTTAATGGGATGTTCCCTTTAGGCCCGTAAACCCTGGGATGGGGTTACTGACACCTCAGCTCTTATGGAGCCTAGGCATTATTAAATCGGACCTAGTCAGACTTTCACAATCAGATTTGGAGTCAAGAGTCTGATTAGTATGGGAAAAGGTAGAACGAATCTGGATCTGACTAGTTTAAATATTCTAACATCTATTGGACTCTGATGCAATACTCAAACTAAGTCTGAATCCGGATATTAGTTGGATCTGCTTATGGAGCCTAGGCATTATTAAATCGGACCTAGTCAGTCTTTCATAATCAGATTTGGAGTCAGAGTTTGATTAGTATGGGAAACGGTAGAACGAATCTGGATCTGACTAGTTTAAATAGCTAATCATATCACATTTACGTGCATTTGGATTCTGATATCTATTGGACTATGATGCAATACTCAAACTAAGTCTGAATCCTATTATTAATTGGATCTGACTGAATGGATTTGGATATCTATCAGATATCTAACATGAATCCTCACGGTTGACATCCTTTGGCCAAGCAAGCCAGTTGTGTCAAGGTTGTGGTGTGAAAGGATCAATAAAACATGGGGAAAAATATTACTACGTCTTCACACTCACATGTGAAGAATAAAACATAAAATATATATAAATTGGAATTTTTTGAAGAAAAATGTGATTTCTACTCATTAGTTTCTTACCTTCGTTAGTAGACAATATTTACACTATATAATGCCCTGGTAATCCGACAGCACCTACTCCCACTTACTAGAAATCATAGCTGTACGTTGCATCTTCTCAATCAGAACTTATAGATGTACTTAACATAGTTTATTTGATATGAATTATGATTTGTTCATGTTTTTTAACATAAAAATAAGTTTTTAAGTTATAAAATTTTGGTATATTGTGAGCCGCTGATTTTTTAATATCTTAAAAACCTACATTTATGTTATAATCATGTGATCTAAAACTTGTTTTCCACTAAAGAATGATTGTTGATCATATCTATAGGGTCTGATAAATGATAAAAACTCAAATTTTTTGAAAATTTGAAGTTTTTATTAAGTGGGAGTAGGTGCTTTGGGTGCATCCAATCACTATATATATATATATATATATATATATATATATATATATATATATATATATATATATATATATATATGTGTGTGTGTGTGTGTGTGTGTGTTAAATATTGACTACTAACCAAGGTAAGAAACTAATGAAAAGAAATCACCTTTTTCTTCAAAAAATGTTAATTTTTTGTACATCAAATGTTACTAATGGGATCTATATGATTTGTTTTGTAGGAAACTTGTTTTGAATAATGTGATTATGACAAGTAATTATGTTTTAAAAGGGGTTCAAATATCAACTGCCCACAATGTGCCAATCATAACTAAAAAAAAATCATATTTTTATATCATCTGAGGCTTGATCTTTAGCAAACCATGTTAGAACACATTTATGTTGTTAGATTGAGTCTATACAACTTGCACCTATGATTTCTTGCTCATTAATTCCTTACCTTCATTAGTAGCAAATATTTTGCATATATATATATATATATATATATATACACACACGAGAGTAATGTTTAACAAGCTATTTGTTGGACGATACTTGGATGAATCTCGGCTGTTGATCGCGTGCATGATCAAGGGTGTGCATACGTCTGACATTCATCAAACTAGAAGTGTGTTTGACGTTAAGCCCTTCTCTCTCTCTCTCTCTCTCTATATATATATATATATATATATATATATATATATATATATATATATATATATATATATATACACACACACACACACAAAGGCGTAGCTAAGGGGGGCAGGACTGGGCTGCCTCCCGAAACAGTTAGTTTTTTTTTTTAAGCCCAGTCCTAGCCCAGCCCTGATTCCATATGAAATAGATTTTTATCCATTTTTGTAGCCCAGCCTAGTCCTAGCCAAGCCCTGCAGCAAATAGTTTGATTCGTCCATATGAAATAGATTTTTATTAATAATTATAGTTATTTTTTATTTTATCTCAATTTTTTTTTTCGAGGGAGCTGCCCCCGACCCCCAACTATCACACAATTTTTTTTTTGCTACACCCTTGTTTGCCCCCCCCCCCCACCACACACACACACATGAATCCTAGCTACGCCACTATATATATATATATATATATATATATATATATATATATAGCCCTTTTTTAATATGTGAATGATGGTTAGGATATCATTTTTGTCCTCATCTTAGAGCAAGACCCCTCGGGCTTACCCACATGATATTGGGCTCATAAATAGGGAGATATCCCCTACACGAGTTCAAATCCCCATGTGGGCACCCCTTTTGGAATTAAGGTGAAGCAAGGTGTCGCCCTCCCCACCCCCCTTTGCCTGGAGGTCGAGGGGTATGCCACAATTTTATGCCACCAGAGAAGTGATCGTAGGTATGGAAGGCATAGTTCAGCATTAGGGATGCACAACGAACCGAGCTGGCTCGGTTAAGGCGGCTTGGGCTCGTCCTTTCCTTAAACGAGCTTAGCCTGAACAGTAGGCTAAAGCTCGGATGAGCTATCGAGCTGAGCCTGAATGACCTGAAGAGCCCGTTAAGGCTGGGTAGGCCTAGATAAGGCTCGGCTCAAGATGGATCGGATATCAGGACCAGACCCGACTCGCTACGCCCTGCCCCGCCCCATGTTACTTACTATTTGATTTTTGAAAGTGAACTGTCGTTCCACCCTTTCCCCTCCCCCTCCCGTCGCTTCCGTCTAAGCTCCTCCCTTCGGACTTCACCCCTCGCATCGCTATCGGCAGGCAGACGATGTCTCTGACAAACACTATCTACGACACGGATGCGCCATCCATCGACAGCTGATGCCCCTTGCATCGCCCCGAGTCCTCGACAGTGGACGACCCTTGCATCAGCCCGAGCCCGGCTCCTCGGTTTGTTGTCCACCACAATCAGAGGTTCGGTTCCCTCCCCTGTGAGGTGGTATGGTGCCTCCCCTGTTTCGATATGTGGATAGGCACATGCATCTCTCCCTTCCTCTTTTCTTGTTCTTCTTTTTCTTTCTATTTGGCAGGAGTATGTAGTTTCAGGATGGGTGTTTGGGGTGTTTGATTCTTATTATCATCAACCTCAAACACCTAACCTCATTATGTTGTCAGCTTTCTATCTCTCTTCTTTCTTTTTTTTCTTCTTCATCTTCTTTGTATGCTTAAGGTTTAGCGGTGAAAAGGGAGTTGCTAGCCATGACTTTCCTTTTTTTCTTCTTCATCCGCTTTTGCTTTATATTATTGTCAATACTTATTGGTTAATCACTTTCTCTAATAACCATGTGGTACCATGTTAGTGGGGTGTATCGGGACTGCATACCCTTTGAATCCTTCAATATACATTTGTTTCTTGGTGTTGATTTGGTATTATTCATCATGTCCATCGGTACAGTATCCTAGCCATTGATACCATGTTGTGTGAGTGCACCGATTGGGAGATGCACTTTTGGAGGAGGTGGGGAAAACTATTATTAGCCACTAATTGTTGGGGTCAGCATTGTCTTCTATTGCAAGATTGAGTTGAGGAGCACGGAGACATTCATTGCCCTCTTCTTTAGTTTCTTAAGGCCAGTTATAGTTAGGAGACTTAGGACCATATAAAAAAGAGGTTGCAACAAAAGGGTTGTTAGCCATCCATTTTGATAAAATAGGGGCAGCAACTTCATCTTCAACATAAATAACCCTCTCTTCTCCATTAGTGGTGTTTATTTGTGTTCATAATCATGTCTATGATATCTTGGTTTAGATTATTATATGCTCTTTTTCTTATTTTTACCTTGTTATAGCAATTTCATTTTTTTGGAAATTTATGAGTGGTAAAGTAGCCATGTTGATATCGCCATGATTTGTAAGAGCATCTTTATGTGATGCGCTAAAGGAATGAAAGGTCTGAGCATTCATCACTCAATACTCAAAATTTCAACATGAACGAAATTGGCAAAGCATGCAGCCCATCTTTTACCCCTCATCCTGACGCTAACCCAAACTAAAAGGTGCATTAAAAATCTGAACTTTATGCAACGCATTAACTTAGAAGTTTGGCAATGCAGAAGTAGACATTCATGATTTTTCCACACAAAAGGCTATCTTTTATTTACAATAAGGAAATTATTAATTGACATTTTCTTATCCACTAAACACCGCTAATGGAGAACTTTGAAGCTTTAAGAGGTATATATAGTAAATGGTCTACATGCATGGTTGGGAATACAGTTTGATCTCTTATGAATTGTTATTAGTGATATCTTTTGTTTTAGAATGGTTTACATGTTGAATTTTTATTGTGGAATGAATGTCTTAGTGGCTAAATGTACAAGTCGATTGCAATTCAGAAAATGTAGTTTGGTTTACGGCTGCTTATGGAGCTCTTGCGAGATTTTGAATTTGTTCAACTGACATGATTGGGCACTCATTAAGGATAATTCATGATGCCTACTACTAGCCCATAGTTTCCCTATCCAGGAGTGATAGTGCAAGCCATAATAAACAACTAGTTTGTTATTTCTTTTATGTGTGATTTGATTTTATACATGTTATTGTATTATTGATTTGATTATTTTTCTTTTTAGGTTCGTGATGAAGAAGAATTGATTTGGGTACTTAGAAGTGATGTTGATTCTTGTTAGGCATGAAAGGTAAATATTGTTGCATCAACTTCAATTTTTTAAAAGTGCAGTGTCTATTTTATAGTTGTAGTAAGTTACATCATACATGTTTTATCTTTTGTTTAAGGACTTACAATGCAATGGCATCAATTCATGAGGAATGTTGATTATTCGATTCGGATCATGATGGAGATTGCAGACTTTTATTATTGAAAACTTTAAACTAAAAATTCTGTTGTACTTTAAACAATTAAACTTAAAATTTTGTTATATATAGCTTGATGGGGTTCTATCACATTATCAACTTTGTCTATTTCACGTTATAAACTTGAAATTTTGTTATATATAGTTTGTTATATATACTTGGAAATGAAAGCATTCATAAATTCTGCATTGAAATTGAGTTTCAACACTAGTTAGTAGTTGGTCTATTTCTTTTCTTTATTGGATGCGTCTTATCCAGCTTTTGTAGCTCAACTATTGACACCGCTTCATATTATGAAGTTCACCCTTAGATCAGTTGAGAATTTGGAGTTTGCAATCATTGCAAACGAGCTACTGCAGTCTGCAACTGCAGAGAAAATATCCACAGGTAAAAATAGAATTTGCGTGCAGCAGGAAATGAAGTGGGTTGTTGTCATTGCACGCCTTATATCTTGGCTCACAGTGGATTTCATGTGCTGGTTTTTTGCTCTCATACTCTCATATTCTTAAGTTTTAAAGATCTCATATTCTTCAGAGTTTCAGTTTTTGCATAGAATTTGCTTGCAGCAAGAAATGAAGTGGGTTGCTGTCATAACAAAAATTGATGCTACTGATAACAGGGACTAGGTTCTCCAGTTCTTTGCATGGGAGTTCAATGGGTGCATGAGAGTTCAAGGAAATTCTGATAACAGACAATTCTTTGTATGAGAGTTCAATGGATGGTACTGCATGTTCAAGTGCTGGAAATATTTTCCCTCTC
Organism: Nuphar pumila; assembly: GCF_984573655.1. NCBI lineage: Eukaryota > Viridiplantae > Streptophyta > Magnoliopsida > Nymphaeales > Nymphaeaceae > Nuphar > Nuphar pumila. The sequence goes on along the minus strand of NC_143252.1, from coordinate 113,159,241 downwards.
ACTTGTGAAGCTAACTAGGATTGATTTACTTCTCTTTACAATCCCTAGATTTGTACATGTTCAAAACATTCCCATTTTATCAGATATTTTTTACTCTAAATTCTAGAGATCAAAAATCACCACTGTAAGTAATTCTTTCCAGAAAACTTTTGAATTCCAGTGTTTCTTTGTTCTCTGAATTTGCATAAATTTCTTCTTAGTTAGATGAGGCTAAGCCTGAACCTGTAAAGTAAAAATGCCTGTATATGGAATCCAGGAGCTTGAGTCGTGGCACTTGGAGTATCATTCTGCTAAGTCAGATCTTTAGGTTTCCTTATTATACAATAGGAGTAAGTAAGTTCATATATATATATATATATGTGCTCATATGTCTATATTCATCTTTGCTACAACTCGCATTATCCCTTTTCAAGTAACTTGCATTCTAAGAGATATTGACTCAGTCATGGCTGTGTAAAGGCTTGTTGAGATGTACACAGACAGTAAACATGTCCCCGAAAAACCTCTAAAGGTGTAAATTTTGCTTATATATTTTCCTTCTCATTAATCAAACTAATGATACAATATTTGCTATGCTCCTTATTTTCTCACCATTGCATTTTTTCTCCATTTCTTGTATTCAAAGGAAGTTCTTAACAAGTCCTGACCATTTGGGGAAACCATTTAACAACTCAGGTAACTGAATTCAATTGCTATAGTTATTGTAGACTATTGAAGATAGAATTTGCGTGTAGCGGGAAATGAAGTGGGTCGCTGTCATAACACGCCTTATATCTTGGCTCACAGTGGAATTCATGTGTTGGGTTTTTGCTCTTTTGCTTAAATATGTTTTTTTTTTCAAACTTCACCAAAATTAGCATAAACTATGTATTGGGCTTGTCAGAAAGATCAACCTGCAAGAGACAAAGATGAGGTAAAGAGAGAAGAGAGAGAAGAGGGGAGTCGGCGGCAATAGGGTTTTCCCTTTTCACTTATTACTTATAAGTGTTGTACAGGGTATAACTTTACACAAGTAATAAAAATAAATTACAAATATGCCACCACCCACGCATCCCAAGATGGATCCTTGGAATGTGGTGCGGGTCGGATCCATGATCCAAACTAACAACCTCTCTCAAGTTGAGTATGGTCTTTGATCATGCTCAACTTGTCTTTGAGTGCCCAAAACTGATGAGTGGATAATCCCTTGGTAAAGATGTCAACAACTTGCATATCTGACCGAACATATGCAGGTTCAATTTCTTTTTCTTTCACCTTTTGTCTAACAAAGTGTTGATCGATCTCGATATGCTTCGTGCGACAATGAAGGATGGGATTGAAGGCAATATTAATAGCACTCTGATTATCGCAAAGAAGCATAGAGGATGAGATCGGTTCTTGTAATTCTTGCAGTAGATGTCTCACCCATGTAACATCGGCTGTTCCTGCTGCCATTGCACGATACTCTGCTTCAGTACTAGATCGCGCCACTGCCTTTTGCTTCTTGCTACTCCATGTTACAATATTATTGCCGATAAGAATGCAATACCCCGAAACTGATTTGCGCTCGTCAGGATCACCAGCCCAGTCCGCGTCTGTGTAGGTGAATAGTCGATGCCCTGACGTATAAGCTGTGTCCTTGGTATACATCAAGCCATCTCCAACTGTACCCTTTAAATATCGAAGGATCCTTTTTACTCCTTCCATATGTACATCTGTAGGAGCATGCATAAACTGTGAAGCCTGATTGACAGAGTATGCTATGTCAGGCCTAGTGAATGTTAAGTATTGTAACATCCCTACAACTCGACGATACAAAGTAGGATCATGATAAGTAGTGCCTTCTTTAGCACTTAGCTTATAATTTAGAAGGCAAGGTGTGCTAATTGGTTTACAATTCTCCATCCCTGTAGCAAGTAAAATATCAATAGTGTACTTATGTTGGCTCAATGTAATAGTCTCATGTCGACTATCAACTTCCACACCCAAAAAATATCGCAAGGGACCCAAGTCTTTCATCTTGAATTTAGCCATCAACATAGACTTAACCCAAGATATGTGAACCTCATCACTCCCGGTAATAATGATGTCATCAACATATATAAGCACCCAAACAATAGCTGAATCACTTTTGAATATGAACAATGAATGATCTAAAACACTTTTAGTGAACCCATGATGCTGGATCTCCGTGGAAAAATTTTCAAACCAAATCGAGAAGCTTGTTTCAAGCCATAAAGAGAGCGTCGAAGTTTACATACCCAATTGGATGAATCATGCATGCTATAACCAGGTGGCTGCTCCATGTAAACTTCTTCCTTTAGTTCACCATGCAGAAAAGCATTTTTAACATCAAGTTGATTGAGTGACCATCCATGTTGTAACACCAATGCAATGATAATCCTGACGGTGCCCAATTTTACTACTGGGCTGAATGTTTCATCGTAGTCCTGCCCATACTGCTGTGTAAAGCCTCGTGCAACCAGACGAGCCTTATATCGCTCAACACTGCCATCCGGTTTGTGCTTGATCTTGTACACCCATTTGGATCCTACAACATTCTTGTTATCTGGCCTTGGTATAATTTCTCATGTATTGCATTCATGCAATGCTTCCATTTCCTCATTCATCGCCTCTACCCAGGCACGAGAATATACAGCCTCATGAAAAGAGGAAGGTTCTGTTTCTTTGGACACTCTAGTTAGAAATGTTTGAAAATCCAAAGAGAAATTGTTATAACTTACCCAACGATCTATAGGATGTCTAATCCGAGTGGAACGTCGTAGAGGAGTCTCATCATTGACTGGATGAGCTCTACGAGAATAAACAAGACTAGAAAAACGTGAGGATGTTGTTGTAGGAGGAATGTCTTCCATATGCGGTTCCACATCGAAAGTATAAGGTTCATTGTCTGTCAATAAAGATGAATCCTCATAAGGCAACGAGTCATATAAAAGTGAGTCATTGAGCCAAGGATCATAATTGTCCTGTGTATCTGTGGAAGGTGAACCCAGAGTGTCAAAATTTTCATCATCAAAAACAACATTTCTAGATACCCGAATTTTGCCTGTATGAGGATCATAACACTTGTATCCCTTATAGTCATCTGCATACCCAAGAAACTTGTACTGTACAACTCTGTCTTGAAACTTATTTCTCAATGAATGATCAATATGAACATAACATACACAACCAAAAGGATGTAGTTCTTCATATGATGGATGACAATTATAAAGAACAAAATACGGAGAATTATCTTCAAGGATGGTCATGGGCAACCTGTTGATAACGTAAACAGCTGTATGGAAAGCCTCTGTCCAAAGAGAGAAAGGAATACCCACAGTATGCATCATGCTCAAGGCTGTCTCAACAATATGCTTGTGTTTTCTCTCAGCTACTCCATTTGGTTGAGGGGTATGAGGGCAAGAAATGTTACGTGTAATGCCATGCTCCTTCAAATATTCACTAAAATCATGGGATATGTATTCTCCCCCCCCCATCACACTGGAAATATACAACATTGGTATTGAATTGGTTTTGGATTAGTGCATGAAACAGTTTGAACAACTTGAAAACTTCATGTTTGTTTTTCATGAAGTAAATCCAACTAAATCGGGTGTAAGAGTCAAGAAAGAGTACATAGTATCGAGATCCAGAAAGAGAGGCAGTGGGCGCAGGACCCCAAACATCTGAGCATATAATCTCAAAAGGCTTTGTTGCTCTTTTATTTATACTATGAAAAGGAAGTACATGACTTTTGCATAAATGACAACTTGGACATTTTGACTCTAAAACGACTGCGGGTATTAAACCTTTAGCAGACAACTTGTCAAGAAAAACTTGACTACAATGACCCAAACGAAGATGCCATAAGTCTGGCTTATTAAGTTTCAAGACTCTAGATGAAGAACTATGATCTGTAGATCGACTAAAAAATATTGGAAAGGAAGAAGCTGAAGAAGCCACGGCTACGGAAGACGACGTCTTCAAAGGCACATGAGATTCTTCAAAGACGTACATGTTCCCGCGCCGTTCACCTTTAGTGAGCGTCTTCTTGGTGTGAAGATCCTTAAGATAAACAGAAGGAGTAAATTCAACGGAAGAATTTGTTTCATCAACTAATTTTGACACAGATAGAATATTCTTTTGAATAGCAGGTGTGAGTAAGACATTTGACAAGGGTAATTGAGATTCAGGCAAAGAAAGGGAGACATTTTCAGTGTGAGAGATGGGGTGGTGAGATCCATCTCCTATGACTATAGTGCCATTTCCAGTGTAAGGAGAAAATTTACCTACATCAGAAGTAACATGTGTTGTTGCCCCTGAATCAATATACCATATACCTTCATCATTTTGGCGCAAGTTCATCTGATTGAAAGTAGTCATAAGGATATTTTGTACGTTCTGTGGAAGAACCTGTCCCTGAGGAGTGCGTGCAAATGTCTGAGTTGCCTTCTGCCCTGGCCTACTATCTGGCCTCCCTGTTTTGTTCCGGTTCTGAGGATTGTACCAGCAATTTGCTTTAACATGTCCCCGCTTATTGCATAGAAAACAAGTAGGAACACGTCCCCCTCGTGGTATACTGCCTGAGCCAATGCCTCCTCCACCTGGTGTAGGTAGTAATCCTCCTTTGTTCATAGGTGTTCCATTGGGACGAGGAGTAAATAAGACTCCTGTTTGAATAGGCGTATGCGCCATCATCACAGGATGAGCATCATCTGACGCGTGTTCCTGATTTAAACTGACCTCATATTGCAAAAGCTTAGATTGAAGATCATCAAAACATGGAAGAACTGAGACAACCTGGAGTGCCGTGCAAAACATGCGATATTCAGGTCCAAGACTACCTAATGCCTGTTGTACCATATCCTTATCTGATACAGGACTTCCAATGGCAGCTAACTGATCTGTAATCACCCTGACATCCCCCATGAGCTCTGTAATAGATTTGTTTCCTTTTCGCATGGATTGGAATTTCCACTTGAGTTGCAAAGCCCGAGATTCGGAAACCTGAGAAAAGGAATGAGCTAGTTCATTCCACAACTCAGCAGCAGATTGATCATCAGAAATAGTTTGTAAAACACGATCAGAAAGTGTGGAAGTTATGTACGCAACTAATGTCTGATCCCGTTGTACCCATATGTCATAAGCAGGATTGGTGGTTCGAAGTTGACTCACCTTCCCATCTTCACCTGTTATTTCTTGCATGATGTGTGTAGGTGGGGCGAGTGATCGCCCATCTAGATGCCCATAAAGACCATGACTGCGAATAAAAGGCACAATTTGACGCTTTCAAAGTAAGTACTTATCATGGGATAACTTGTGGGTCATGAGGTGAGTAAGAAAACTAGGGTTCAACTTGGAATTCATGGATTATATGAAGAATGAGATGCAATAACAGATAGGAAATAGGAATGGAATGATACCAAAATAGAATGCCGACTGTATTGACAGTGTATTGAGGGAAAAACAACAATGCTGTGTGCTGAAAATAATATCAGTGCCTTCGTCACACAGAGGAGTAGTGACATGCGAACCAGAAAAATATTGAATCAGAAATATATTGAGAGAAAAACGGCAATGCTGTGTGCTGAAAAATAATATCAATGCCTTTGTCACACAGATCAATAGTGATGTGCGAACCAGAAAAATATTGAACAAAAATATTTTTGGGGAGAAAATCAAAGATTCGGAAGACTGGAATTGAATATTAGGACGTGCGTACCAGAAAAATGTTGAAAATAAAAAAAAAATGAAAAAGAAACTAGAATGACGTGAAAGAGGATTAAGGAAAGGAGAAAGAAAAAATCTGACGTCCTTTAGAAGCACGTGCTGGTCCTTATAGGTCTTCTAGATGATTGATTTCCGCGCCTGTGCTCTGATACCATGTCAGAAAGATCAACCTGCAAGAGACAAAGATGAGGTAAAGAGAGAAGAGAGAGAAGAGGGGAGTCAGCGACAATAGGGTTTTTCCTTTTCACTTATTATTTATAAGTGTTGTACAGGGTATAACTTTACACAAGTAATAAAAATAAATTACAAATATGCCACCGCCCACGCATCCCAAGATGGATCCTTGGAATGTGCTGCGGGTCGGATCCATGATCCAAACTAATAGGGCTTTGGTGCTCTTTTGCTGAAACATTGTTTTTCTTGTACAAACTTCACGAAAATTAGCAGAAACTATGTAATGTGTTGGGTTAAACTCATTTGGAACTGTCTTATCATTTTTATATAGAATGTAAAACTCATTTGAGTGCAACAGTAGTCCCAATCGAATGGGTTAAAAATGATTTTTTGAGCTTGTACACGAGCCGAGCCTGAGCTAGCTGGGCCCTTTTTGCTCAGGACGAACTAAACGAGCCCAGCTCGGCTCGACTCGAAACTTGGCATGAGCCAAGCCTGAACACCATAGTTCAGACACAGGCTAAGCTCGAGTTGAGCCTGAACACCAGGTTAAGTGAGCGAGCCGAGCTTGAACATGCCAAGCTTAGCTCGAGCTCGGCTTGTGTGTATCCCTATTGAGCACAACCAGGTCTTTTACTCCGGTGGTGGTTTGTCGGTTCCTTATAGAAAAAAATGCAGTAAGAGATGAACCAGCGAAAGCCAAGCTTCACTTAACTAAGCACAATTCATTTAGGTTGAACCGCATCTCGAGTAGGTGGTGAGCTTAGCCTAGTTCGAGGTAAACTCATCACAAAAAATAAAATCATTTTCCCCCACCCTTCAGGGAGCATGCTTCAACCAAATGCTCTACACCATTATGATATATATAAAGCTACAGTTGACTGTACCATTCTTTCTAGTAGGAACAGCCTGTTCTTTTCATATTCTCTTAGCTTTTTTATGGATTAAGCCCTACAGATATTATTCACATGGATTCTTTAGTTAATATATGTTTTAAATTGTTTTCTTACATTGTATAATCTGATTTTTGTAGCAATTTTTTAAAGGCTTCCAAATTCAATGGTATACACTGCATTGAAGTTTCTTGATTGACAAAATCATATGCTTACATCAAGCAGCACTGGATGCAAAGTGCATGTCTTAATAACTGAACCATGCTGAATGCAGAGCCTTCAATGACTTGATTTAGGAAGAACCGGCCTGTCTCTCTGGCCTAGCCGATCTATACCCTTGCCTTCAAGCTTAGCTGAGAGAACAAACAGGCGTCAATCAATCAGTACAGCAATACTTTTTCCTGTAGACGCATAGACCACCACCACCACCTTAATAGTAGTAGGCGCGAACGCACACAAGAAAAAAAACATAAAAAAGGAACAAAGTGGGAAAGAGATAAGATTTCACGGCTCCCTTGCGGGGCGGGAAGGAGAAAGAGTACTTTATAGTACACAAGTCAAAATAAGGTTGCCTTCTTTTTATAGCCAAAGGACAATGCGTCTATTATCCTTCCAAAGAAAAGAAGATCAAGCATAAAGGAAGTGTTTTTGACCAGTATCCCCTAGCTCACCCAGAGCCAAAGGGGCTGCGGCGCAACCGATCATCACACTGAAATAGAACGCCATATCTTCGAAGAAAGTTCATATTGAGCGAATGGAACTCGTATGATAGGAAGCCAGAGAAGGACTTCCCATGGAGTCCCATAGTCCAACGCCTTTTTTTCGGAGAATCCTAAGGTACGAAGACTTAACCACCCATTCCTCTGCCAGCCAGTTGCACCCTCCCCAATACTAGTCATACTTCTCTATTTGAAAATAGTATCAATAAGGAGGAGGATAAGCGCATTAAGGAGCCACCCTCAACCCATCCCCACTTCGTAGCAGGTTAGCACACCCTGATCAGGGAAGGCCAACCATAACCAAAGAGGGAGAGGGCCCCGTTCATGATAAATCAGAAATATACTTTACCGATGACGGCATTATTGGGTCCAATCAGAATGATGAATCACAAGTGATGATCTGGATGCCTCCAGAGACGGATGTGATGCTAAGCATGGGAGCCCCGAGTGAAAAGATGACCGGGACTACGACTAGGCGGTAGGTGACGCAAAATAATGTGGTGAGGGTCCAAGCTAAACGTCCGAAAGCGATTGGAGGAAAGCTCGTATCATCTCATTCTTGAGCATTGCCATGCTCGGTGACCAAGGAGGTCTTCGCTCGAAAAGCGGCCGATAGATAGATCATTTATTAGAAGAGTGGTCTCTGCCACTGACCCCTAAAAATATTTTTATCTCTGGTGGTATGATTGTATCCGAACTCCCCTACACTACTTGGATCATCTCACTCACTCTGAGGTGAGTGAAGTGCCCTACTTCCATCTCACGGGTAGTGGTAGTGTAGCTGGGCTATGGCTCCTGGGGAAGGAGATTGCACCGGGCGAGCTATCCGGATAAGCTTCAAAACTACAGGGCATGTTAGCGACGACTAACGTTTGCTGCTACTCGCTTCTACATGTGTAGCTCGTAGCTGACAGCAGCGAGTGGAGGGAACGTAGCGAGCAACATAGGAGTTTGCTGAGTCACACCACAAAGGTTTTCCTAGTTGGCTAGCAATTCTGCTGTGCATAGAATTTCCCCGGAGCCCCAAACCTTTATTGTTTTAGCGAAGTTTCACCCAGATTGGGACAGATGGAAGGAAGGGCTTTTTCAAATCAAAGGAGAAGCACAATTCCTTTAACACGATTAGTCTCCCATTGACAAACCAAGGCCTGGTCTCCTTCATTCATTCTTTCTTTCTCACTTAAGGCTAGCAAATCAAATCCATTCTCGAGGGAATATAGACTAACCTCACCTCTTCACTTCCAGGTTGATTGTTTGACTTGTTTCAGATAGTTGTAGGGCCCAGAGTGTTGCCAACCAGAGCGTTCTTCCACCTTTCCATCTTCCCATATTTCTTCTGAGGGATAGACAATGCACCTTTCCCCATCAACCTCCGTCACTTCAGAGTCTATTGAAGAAAGCTTGATTCTCGACCCTCCATACCTATTTTTGACTAAAATAAAGAAAAGAAGACCATTCAAACTTATCTACTCGGTTCAGGCTCATATAATCTCCAAACTTACCCCTAGATAAAAATGCCTGTGCAAGAACAGAACATGGGATCTGATCCGTCACTCTCAGAGTCATGCTCTCCTTCTCTGCCTGGCTATTATCCAACTTATTTGCTGCATTTATCTCCTGGTTTAACATAGTTGATTTCACCAAGGGGGCAGATTTACAAGAACCGCAGGCTCTGCCCCCACCAGGTTGGATGGGGGCCACCCCAGAATACAGGGTTGGCTCTGTCCGAACGAACCATACATTCGTAAAGGATGATCAGTAGCCCCTTCCCCCTCCAGAGCAGCAATGTTTGATTCTGAAACAATCTAGAAGATTTTGTCGACCGAGAGCCCAGACTAGGAGCAGTGAAATCACCCCCAATCAAACCTACACCACCCTTCCATCCAGACTGCTGAGAAACCTTCGTCACCGGCCCAGAAGGAGAATGGCTTGGGCTCTTTTTTAGTACGGTCCCTTTTACCATTGAAGGGAGGGGAGGAAACAGAGATTGGGCTTCCCCGAAGGGGGTACCCATTGTGGAGGACCGACCAGTCACTCTCTTTACGTGATGATTTAATAGGTAGGGCTCAATTCAACCTTTTTCTCACTTCCCAATGGACTGGTAGACGACCCCACTCCTCAGCTAATCAATGTTTCTATTTTTTGGATTGGAAAAAGGAAGAGCTTCCTTGATGACGTTGATGCCTATTCTTTAAGATCCATTTCATTTATGGATTCATTTGCTTTTTGGAGAGAGCTATTGGCCAATCTTCTGAAAAAGGCCTTCCTATCCGGCAACTGTCTGTAGAGGTTGATCTCTCTTGCGACCGACCGGCCAGTGGTCATAACTCTTCTAATTAGTCTGTCTAGTCTAATGCTCTGCTCCATCCGATAGATATTTCCATCCATTCCTTGTTTTGATCCGGCGATACGCGGAAAGGGAACGACCGAAGATTTCATCTTATCCTCAATAATCTTGACATCCGAGATGTGGTGATGCTCCAATATACTGGGACTGGCTACCGCCTCATACTGATTATCTCCTAGCCTATGGCACCCAATCTGATGAGTCGAGCAATGCATTAAAAACAGATGGTCCTCCCTCCAGTTCATGGTTTGAGCAGGGTGGCATTCCAAGGCTTTTGGCATATTGCCAACAAGAACATGTCCTATGACACCAAGAAACTAAGCGTCATGTGAGTGACACCCTTGAGGAACCATACAAATTTTGGGGGACCTCAAGGTGGTCTCATTTTGCCAAGGGAGGCTTTTTGGATGCGTTACAAGGCCCAATTGGCCCATGCAAGCCACGCAGGGCTATGGTTACAAGGCCTAGCGGCCCTTGTGAGCCACGCAGGGCTTTAGGTGTGGCCTAACAAGGGTATGTGCTGCACATATATACATATTTACAAGCCCTTCGGGCCATGCTAGCCACGCAAGGCTAGCGCGGTGGTTGGTGGGATTGGTGCACCCGTTGGCGGGCTGTTACAATTCCTCCCCCGTTGAAGTCCTTGACGCCCTCGTCGAGCTCTAGCCACTGATGATATTCTACTACTTGTTGCAGAAATTGTTGAAGCTTGGCGGTGTCCTCCCAGCTGGCTTCGCTGTCCGGTAGTCCCTTCCACTTCACGAGGTACTCTTTAACTTTGCCTCTGGTGCTGTTGCGGTGGGTGATGATGTAGTCCACGTCGTTGGAGTAGATGGTGAGAAGTGGTGTTGGCGGCCGCTGCGGTATGTTTCTGCTATCGTCTTCTTCATCGGCGTTATATGGCTTCAAACTGCTCCCATGGAAGACGGGGTGCACGTTGTAGACTGGGGGAAGGTCCGGTCGATATGCGGTGTTTCCCACTTTCTTGATATAGGGAAGGGCCCATCATATTTTTGAATGAGTCCCTTGTGTTTGTCACAGAAGACCATCGTCCGTTCTGGATGTAGCTTGAGGAGTACCAAGTCCCCCACTTGATACTCTACGGGTCAGCGCAATAATTATTAGTAGTCGTCGGCCCATTTATTCATTCTTTTTGCAGCCTTGTTGAGGTAAGCTTTGGCAAGATCAGTCTGCTCCTGCCAGTTTCTAGCAAATCGATGAGCTGCAGGGCTCTTTCCTTGGTATTTGGCTGTGACGAGGTGTGGTGTGAGTGGTTGTTGTCCAGTAGCAAGCTCGAACGGATTGTGGTTAGACACTTCGCTCTTATGCAAGTTATAGCAAAATTGGGCTCTAGTAGATGAACCCAATCACGCTGGTTAGCATTGACGAAGTGTCGTAGGTCTTCCTTAAGTAGGGCATTAATCCGTTCGGTCTGCCCGTTGGTCTGGGGATGGAAGCTCGTGGAGAAGAGTAACTCTGACCCCCAATAAGCGAAACACTTCCGTCCAGAATCGTCCCGTGAATCTAGGGTCGCGGTCGCTGACAATAGTTTATGAAAGTCCCCAATACTTAACCACATTCTTAACAAATAGTTGGGCCACATGATCAGCGCTACAGGTGGGTGGTGCGGCAACAAAGACAACATACTTTAAAAACCAGTCCACTACCACCATGATGGAACCGTACCCATCCACCTTGGGTAGGGCCATGATGAAGTCCATGGAGACACTCTCCATGGACGGCTTGGGATGGGCAGGGGTTCGTTAGAACCACCCGGTTTCAAATGGCTGGGCATGTCTTGCTGGCAGACAAGGCAGGTCCTCACATATTCCTCAACATCGTTCCGCATCTGGGGCCAATAGTAGGCCCTTTCCAAAAGAGCAAGGATCTGATGTTGTCCTAGGTGACCGGCCCACTTGGTATCATGGCACTCCTTGACCAAATCGCGTCGTAGCGAGTCCCATTGCGGAACGAAGATGCGCTCACCCTTCACAAAAAACAATCCGTCCCTTAGCCAAAATCTCCTAGTCTTGCCGGTAGTAAGGTTCTGGGCAGCAGGGTCGTGCTTCATGCCCTCGCGGATCCGATCGATGAGAGTGCTTTGTACGCAAGCTACCACAGGGTCTGGGGCTTGTAAAGCAGTCAACTCTGCTTTTCGGCTTAGTGCATCGACAACCATTTGATATGGTCCCCCAGGCTTGTATTCGAGGACCATATCAAATTCAGCCAGGAACTCTTGCCATCGAGCTTGTTTAGGGCTTAGCTTCCGCTGGGTCTGAAAATAGCTCATGGTGACATTGTCAGTCTTCACGATGAACGGTGCCCCAAGTAAACAGTGGTGCCACACTCGCAAGCAATGCACTATTTTTGTCATCTCCTTCTCATGCATGGAGTACCGTCTCTTTGTGTCATTTAGTTTGTGGCTCTCGAAAGCTATGGGATGACCTTCCTGCATCAAAACACCGCCAATAGCAAAGTCAGAGGCGTCAGTGTGCACTTCAAAAGACTTAGAGTGGTTTGGCAAGCGAAGCACGGGTTCGCTGGTGACGGCTTCCTTAAGGATTGTCGAATGCGGCTTGGCATTCAGAGGACCATTCCCACTTGTGGTCCTTCTTGAGCAAATCCGTCAATGGAGCGGTGATTAGGGCTTAATAGCGTCTTGAGAAAATGTCGGTAATAATTAGCTTAGCCAGGAAAGAACGCAATTCAGCAATCTTGGTGGGCGGCTCCCAATCCTTGATAGCTTTCATCTTTCTTTTGTCCATGCGTAGTTTGCCTCCGCCCACAACATGGCCCAAAAAAGTTATCTCTTGTTGTCCAAACAAGCATTTCTCTTTCTTCACATAGAGCTCGTTGTCTCAAAGAGCTTTAAAGACGGTGCATAGATGCTTAGAGTGATCCTTCAGGGTGTCGTTGTACACCACGATGTCATCCAAGTATACTACCACAAAGCGGTCGAGGTAAGGGTAGAAGATCTTGTTCATTAAGGTGGAGAAGGTGGTCGGCGCATTGGTTAGTCCAAAGGGCATAACCAAGAACTCGAATGCCCCGTATCGCGTTACACAAGTCGTTTTCGGCTCATCCCCCTCCGCGATGCGAACTTGCCAATACCTTGAGCGCAAGTCCAGCTTTGAAAAGTACCTCGCTCTACCCAATTGATCAAAGAGGTCCGCCGCCTACTACCTTAATAGTGGTGGTGGTGGCAGTGGGTACTTGTTCTTAACAGTGATCTTGTTCAAAGTCCGATAGTCTACGCACAATCGCTTCGTGCCGTCATACTTGAGTTGGAACAACACAGGGGCTCCAAATGGTGCCTTTGAGGGCCTAACTATTAGTAGCCAACTTCGAGTAACTCATTGAGTTGCTTCCTTAGTTCAACTAGCTCTGGCAGTGCCATCCTATAAGGGACCATAGCAGGATCCCGGGTGGACCCTGGCTCTAGTTCAATCTGATGGTCTACCTCCCTCCTAGGAGGTAGCCTTTTTGGTAATTCAGCAGGCATCACATCCGCAAACTCACGCAATACATCCTCAAGAACTGGTGGGACATCCTGGGCCAACTCGCTCCCCTTATCCTTCAATGCTACCAAGAAGGTGTCTTCCCCCTTCTTCAAGCCCTTCTTTAGTTGTAGGGCTGATATCATAGGCATTTTTGCCTTGCCGTTGCTAGTAGTAGACACCATGCAAGGCGTCTTCTCATCCAGGATGCCTACCGCCCGTAGGTGCGGCATAGGGACTACCTTAGCGGCACTAAGGAATTCAATACCTTTTCTCATTTGAAAATCGTCTAATGGGGCCACGGAGAAGTTGGTGTCTCCTTTCCAACTCTCGATTTGAATCTCCACACCCTTGGCCACTCCAAGGATGGGCTTGGCCTCGGAGTTAACCGCTTCATGCGGCTCTCCCTTTTCTCGAATTGAAGGCCTTTCTTTCTCTATCTCCTGAACGATGGCTGTGAAAGGCATTCCCTCTCTATCCCTGAATGCCTCCTCTTGCGAAACGAAATTATGGGTGGCACTTGTGTCCACCATAGCCTTAGTGCCTCTCCCATTGACTACAACATCCAGGTACATCAACTCCTTGCTAACGCTGGAGTTGCCAGCAGTCGATCCCTTTAAGGCGTTGAGCATATGCAAGGCCCCCATTTTGGGCTCTTCTTCCTTTTTTTCCTCCTCCATGCGAGCGGCGTTGATGGTCCTATTCACATTATTGGGATTATTGGGGCACTCACGTGTGAGGTGGTTTCCCTTATAGAAGAAGCATCCGTAATTGTGCTGGAAAGGTCTATGCCTATCAAATGGCCTACCGCGATTATCATGCCGGTTGTTTTGCCGATGGTCTGGTCGCGGGTCGTGTCGATTGTCCCCTTTCTTTTCATCCTTGTGATCCTTCTCTTAACGGTAGAACAAAAATAACAAAGGAGCTCTCCTAAGCAAGCTGCGGAGTCGTAGACCATTGCTTTAAAGACGGGATGTGATCTTTCCTTCTGATCCTAAGCTGTGAACTCATCGTCAAATGGCTTCCGAGGTGGGCTTTCCCTTTTCTATGGTAGCATGGTCTTCTCCTAGGGTTTCTCTTGGTGGAGGAAGGGCTACTAGAAGCCTAGAAGGAAAATCAGTCTGGGCTGCGGAACAAAGTGACTTACGAGATGAAATTAAGCGAGGGTTTTGACCTCGTACCAAGGACAAGTAATGGCAATGAAACTCGGGCCTGCTATTGCTTTTCAACTTCCTATGAAAGTTAACCGGGCGTAGCGAACAGATCTTTCTCTTCCTAGTGCGGAGGAAGAAGAAGTAGCAATATGCCGCAAATCGTCTGTTAACATATGATTTCTCTTTCTCGATAGCCAGCTTTTCATAGCGTAATTTCGTACCTTTACTATGGAATGTCATTTTATTCCCTAGAAGACAGAAGCAATCGGTTTATGACCTCTAGCTCATCTCAGATGCGGCCGGTGGATGCAGAATTACCGGTCTTTTTTAGGGGGCGAAGGCGTTCATAAGAGAAGCAAGATCATAGCTTATAAAGTCTTGCTTACTATCTCCTCTATCTAAGTAAGAGGGGGTTGAAGCTTATAGATAGTAGCCTAAGCGCTAAGAAGCTCCAATCATGCTACTTCAGCGTTATGCTTAAGACATGCAAGTCGGACTATGTTTTCGATCAATTTGGTTCACCTAGCCTTTAGCCGTCCCAATCTAATCATACGAAAACTAAGAGTGGGTTTCTGGCTCAGAACAGAACCTGGTTCACCTCCCTAATTACATATGTTAGTGTCTTGTTTCCTGCTCTTCTAGTAAAGAAAGGTGATCCTCCGCACAGCCCAATAGAGCCTAGCCCGAGAGACGAGTTCTCCAGTGTGGACCGAAATGGTCTCTCGAAGCCGGTCACCGGATGGTCTAAGATCCTTCTCTAACTTGAAGAGCAGCAAAGCAGACTTCCCACAGTGTTTTCTCTAAGCGGCTAGGAGAGCTATTGGGAGGTTCTTCCTATATTATATGAAGACAAGCTTTTATGCAGTTCAGAACAATTCATGCTACCAGCCCATGTTTATGCTGTAGCAGTTTTTGGGTGCGGGCTTCAAAGGCCCCTCATAGTTTGAGCACTACCATTGGAGTAGAGGAAAAAGAAGACCCCGATAAGGTTCAACTATCAGAAACCTCACTTAAGAAGGACACAGGGTGCACAATCATTTGTGATAGATGGACAAACAAAAGTTTTTGACTTCATTCATTTTTTGGGTTACTTGTCCTCGAGGTACGATGTTTGTGAAGGCGGTAGATGCTACATTAGAAGTGAAGGATGCAATTCAATTCTTCTGACTGGCGCAGATAATTGTCTTCTTTTGTGATGGAGGTAGGACAGGCATAGTGCAGGTTCTCACTGATAACGTTGTTAATTTTTTTTTATGTTGCTGCAGGAAAGAAATAATAGCACCTGTCACCGTGTGCTACTCATTTTGTATAGATTGACTGTTAGAGGAGGGCAATACAAAAGACATTGAATTTCATGGTCTTGTGCATGGTCTGTTCCTTTAAGTACAACGAGGGAAATGAGATTTGACGCCCTGCCCCCACTAGATTTGCTTCTTAGTTTTTGGTCGTGTCTATTTGCTTCTTAGTTTTTGGCCGTGTCTATGTGAACATGGGGCAGCATTGCGCATGTTTTTTTTCATCAGTGGAGTGTATGAGTTCAGCTTTTGAGAGAAAAGCAGATGAGGCCAGCATGCGGGCCCCCACACACACGAGTAGGGGGGATGGGTGATGGATGGATGGAGTGTAGGGAGCTTGTTAGTCTCACTGATGCTCAGTAACTGGCCGCCATGGGAGACTTTGATTTTGAGGCAATGGCCAAACCAATCCTAAGGAACGCATCCGAGATTTGTGTGGCCGAAGCTAACATAACATTTAGTTATGTTAGGCCAGAAAATATCGGAAATCATTGATAGGAGGTGGACCGGCATGCTCCATAGACCTAATAAAAAACCCTCAACAATACATTTGTTGTATTGAGTGTATCAGACAAATTAATTGATTTCAAAAACATGGTTTGTTGGGGCAATAGAAAAAACATTTATCAAGGTCCTTAACTCTCTTTTTATCCACCCATCTGCCATGATATTGCACCAGTTTCTCTCCAATGACTTCCTCATCTCATCATAATATGCCTTCACTTCTTTCACAATAACATCTAAAACTTCTTCTTTCAAAGTATGATATGAAGGCATGATATTAAGACATTTTATATCCATGCCCAATACTGGTCATGGCATTTGCCATGGCCTGAAAATTAAAGAAATTTGTCGTATTGAAAGGAATGCAGGCATTATAGAACCATCTTCCAACCGTGACATTCTCCTGCTCGACTAAATGTTAAGAGTCAAATTTTTAAATCTTCCAAACGGTTTGTGCAAAAGTATATCTGCATAAAATTGTATGGAAACAAGCAAAACAATGAATTAGATAGCATAAGAAACATGTATGGGAAGTTATTGAGAGTCAGGTTGGGGTTTCACCTGAAGGATGGGGAAAGCTTCTGCCAAATGTGTGGCTTTCTAAGCTGAACAGGGAGAGTTACCAAGTAGAACAAATCTGCCCAATCAAGCTTTTGATCATTTGACACAACAAATGCTTGTCCATATCCCTCAATCTCACCATGGAGTTGTGAAAGGTTTTTCGTTTCTTCAAATGGGCTGTCAAAGAATCCCCATATTTCTCCCTTCATTTTTTTCAATTATTTTTAAGCTTACCTCATGGTTTATTAACTGCAAAAGAAAGTGAAATTTTGCATGCCACATAATCTAGCAAATGAAATAAATTTTAGTGGAACTTGTACCAAAATTAAAGGAATCTATATTTTTCAAATTTGTAGGGAAAATTGCATTTTTGTGTGAATCATTTGTATCATACTTATTCCAATATCTTTTCTAATGAACGATACTCCATTAGGAATCTGAATAGATCTTCCTTGAATAATCATTCCTGTTGGAGAAAAACGTAAAGGGAGAGTGTCACTTACCCGATGTGGGTTATCGGCATTTTTCTCTGCCAATCGACGCTCTCAACGGGCCCAGGCCATCAGGTCAAAAGGTGAGGAGGACCATAAAACCCAAAGACTCAGAACAAAACCCAATAACCACGTATCCAGTCATCAAGCATCCTCTTTATAAGTGGGAGATGAGTGGGGTAATACGCATGGCTTTCATGCATATTGAGTGAACCTTTCACATTCTCATACGTATACATAAAAATATTATATATAATATATATTTTAAGTATTATACCATGAGGTAAGCTTAAAAATAATTGAAAAAAATGAAGGGAGAAATATGGGGATTCTTTGGCAGCCCATTTGAAGAAAAGAAAAACCTTTCACAACTCCATGGTGAGATTGAGGGATATGGACAAGCATTTGTTGTGTCAAATGATCAAAGGCTTGATTGGGCAGATTTGTTCTACTTGGTAACTCTCCCTGTTCAGCTTAGAAAGCCACACATTTGGCAGAAGCTTTCCCCATCTTTCAGGTGAAACCCCAACCTGACTCTCAATAACTTCCCATACATGTTTCTTATGCTCGCTAATTCATTGTTTTGCTTGTTTCCATACTATTTTATGTAGATATACTTTTGCACAAACCGGTTGGAAGATTTAAAAATTTGACTCTTAACATTTAGTCGAGCAGGAGAATGTCACGGTTGGAAGATGGTTCTATAATGCCTGCATTCCTTTCAATACGACAAATTTCTTTAATTTTCAGGCCATGGCAAATGCCATAATCAGTATTGGGCATGGATATAAAATGTCTTAATATCATGCCTTCATATCATACTTTGAAAGAAGAAGTTTTAAATGTTATTGTGAAAGAAGTGAAGGCATATTATGATGAGATAAGGTAGTCATTGGAGAGAAACTGGTGCAATATCATGGCAGATGGGTGGATAAAAAGAGAGTTAAGGACCTTGATAATTTTTTTTTCTATTGCCCCAACAAACCATGTTTTTGAAATCAATTGATTTGTCTGATACACCTATACATGCTGAATGCAGTAAGAGATGAACCAGCTACAACCAAGCTTCACTTAACTAAGCACAATTCATTTAGGCTGAACCGCATCTCGAGTAGGTGGTGAGCTTAGCCTAGTTCGAGGTAAACTCATCACAAAAAATAAAATCATTTTCCCCCATCCTTCAGGGAGCATGCTTCAACCAAATGCTCTACACCATTATGATATATATATATATATATATATATATATATATATATATATATATATATATATATATATATATATATATATATATGCTACAGTTGACTGTACCATGCTTTCTAGTAGGAACAGCCTGTTCTTTTCATATTCTCTTAGCTTTTTTATGGATTAAGCCCTACATATATTATTCACATGGCTTCTTTAGTTAATATATGTTTTAAATTGTTTTCTTACATTGTATAATCTGATTTTTGTAGCAATTTTTTAAAGGCTTCCAAATTCAATGGTATACACTGCATTGAAGTTTCTTGATTGACAAAATCATGTGCTTACATCAAGCAGCACTGGATGCAAAGTGCATGTCTTAATAACTGAACCATGCTGAATGCATTAAATCCATCTGCCAAGTCAGATTGATCAAATAAAGTGCTTTTTTTTATTTATAACCCAAAGAAACCATGTCCAACATGAAAATCTGGTCCCACTGGCTCAGCCTGCCATCCCTGTAGTTGTGCCATCAGCGTAAAACTTCGATGCTAGCACTCCTGCCCTCAGGGCCTATGCTGGGAGTCAGCTTACACAGAAGAGATGTCCATGGGAATCAAACCTTGACCACCCGTCTAGCAGCCAAAGCCGTACCCTACTATGCCAAATTGCCAACCCCCCTTAGGCGATCAAATAAAGCTTGAAACTATAAGTTTCAGCTATACTGACTGATATTCTCCTTGTATGCATATACAAAAACAAGCCTTTAAGATTAAAAAAGTCTCATGTTCATGCTCAGTTCGTCAAGATACACATCCTAGCCATACCCGGTCCTTTTGAATCCCTCCAAGTCACTTGCATCAATTCCTCTCACATGCAACCCTCCCTGGTTTATCGCCAAGATACATCTTTCCAGCTTTATACTGTTGTCTAAAAACACCTGGACAAAGGAAAGTACAACAACGACCGCATGCTCCACGCTATATATCAATCAGCAAGACATGCTTAAAATCTTGCTCAAGCCACTGTATTTACCGGGCTGGAGAGAATGTACATACCTTAGTTTAAGGCTCTGTTTGGAAACTAGTAGCTGGGATGAGAGTTGGTCAAACTACCTTAGTGGTGGATGTTTGGAAACTAGTAGCTGGGAAGGGAGTTTATGCATTTGAGATGGAAGTTAGGTCATCTTCCCTTTGTATTTGTACTAATGAATGGATTTGGCAGGGATCCAGAGAGCGGCCAAGTGCCATGGCTATTTGACACAAGCAAAATCGCAGGACAGCATTTCATGTGGGGCCGGAACCATGTAGCTGTAGGCCCCATGCAATGCTGTCATGTGATTGGCTAGTGTCACATCCACTCGCTGGCACTCATTTCAAATGGGTAAACTGACTCGGACTACCAGTTTCCAAACTAATAGCTGAAAAAATTAAAAAGAGAGTTAAGAATGGAAAAATGGCAAGGACAACAGATCTTCAAAATTATAACAATGCCTTTACATTGTCAACACATTAGAACGATGCAACCTCTTTCCTAGCTACACAAAATGGAAAGTGTGTGTGTGTGTGTGTGTGTGTGTGTGTGTGGGGGGGGGGGGGGGGGGGGCAGGAGAAAAAAGAAGAAATTTAAAAAAAATGACATTCTACTTATCTAACCTAACTAACCAACACCTTTACTCCATAAGGCCAGACGAAAAGAGTAAGCTTCACCATCATATGCTAGAGTACAATTCAGCAAGAGCCATTCAGATAGCCTTGAAATTCAACCACCAGACAGGCTAAGCTTCAACTCCACCAGCCAAAGAATCCTTGCAATGTCCTAACTGGATACCAAGAATCACTCACACCAATAATCTAGCTACACAAAATGGTGTGGGGGGCAGCGGCAGGAGAAAAAAGAAGAAATTTTAAAAAAAATGACATTCGACTTATCTACCCTAACTAACCAACACCTTTACTCCATAAGGCCAGACAAAAAGAGTAAGCTTCACCATCATATGCTAGAGTACAATTCAGCAAGAACCATTCAGATAGCCTTGAAATTCAACCACCAGACAGGCTAAGCTTCAACTCCACCAGCCAAAGAATCCTTGCAATGTCCTAACTGGACCCCAAGAATCACTCACACCAATAATCTAGAAATGACTGCAGACCCCAATCAGCTGTGATACTTCAATTGTACTGCTCAAGCAGGCGCCAGCACCCAGGGTTCAACAGCTTTCACCAATAAATTCATTCTTGATCAACCAGCATGGTTCATTCGGCCGCCTCCATTTACCACAGGATCAACCCTCTGGTATCCTCCCTCCCCACCACGGTTCAACAAGCCTTCACGACTGCTCCTGCCTGCAAACTCTGCCCGGGTGTTGAAATCTCCCCTGACATAGACTCTCCCACCACCATAGTTGCCACGCCCTTCTCTTGACCCATCATTGCCGTATCCATCCATCCCACTTGGGAAGCGGCCCCTGGCGACTGCACCATGACCATAAGCATTGTCAATTTTGTGGCTCTAAGGAAATAATGTACACGGAACTTTAAAATTCACCCAAACGCTCTATGCTACCTGCGGATGGTAGCACTGGTTGGGTATTGAAACCACAATCCCAGATCTATGCCACTCAGGCTAGGCTGCACATGTATCAACAGGTAGGCCCCGCCAGCAGTGATCTGGATTGTTTAGGTGGTGCAATATACCATTTGCTGGTGTATGATATTGTTCTCAGAAGCAAGAGTCCAGTCATTCACTGAAAAACAAATGGCATTCAATTCAACACATCAAGGCTACCAGAGTGGCACCCGTGTTAAAGTGCAGCCACTCAACATGTGGCTCTCCATCATGAAAGCAGACTCCCAGAAAACAAGAATGCCGCTACGATGAATAAGATAAAGCCCATGAAAAATATAGCACCTCGTTCATCCCACAAAGTGAAATGTTTAATGACCAGCAAAATTGCTCCTACAAAGACTACCACGCATAGTGACCAATATTCTTTCCCTCATGCATGCAGGATATGAGAAAATGATGGAAATGTTCATGCCAAAATAGAGTATATCGGAGCACCATTTGTCTAGAATGAACTAAGTTTAAGAAAGTGGCAGCTCTTACACGAGGATCACTAAACGCAAAAATAAAGCACAAATTAGATAACAATGAGAAACACAAAGCCTCTCTATAATTCACTTGCCTCGAGAACCAGATGTTCGCTTCTCTTCAACATAAGCCTGATGACCACCAATAGTTATAGGTGAAGCCTGCAACAGGATGAAGGTTAATGTTCAAATCAGACAACCGGAATTTAACAAGACATTTTCATCCTCACTCCTGTAGAAAACAAAAAAAAATCTTCATTCAACATGATAAGCCATCGTGAACCAAATAAATATTAATAATTCTGCAACTATGACATAAAATTTGATTAACTACAGCAATTTCTTGTTATATTTTGGTTCTCTGAGGTTCACAAACACCAATTTACACATGCATCAGCAGCACATGATTACCTCCAAATAATGTTTGATACATCACTGGAACAGAGATTTTCTCAATGTCTACTAGATATTAGTTTGATCGAAAACAGGTCAGTGCTAAACCGCATGCTAAATGGGGTTTTCAGCTTCTCCGGTGCTTTTTACGCAGTTCCGGCCCCATAAATGTGTTGGGCATGGTTGATTTACTAAGAATCCACACTTGGACCATGTGTTTTCGATGAAAAAAATGATGTTTGGAGCCTCAAAATTTACAAAGATTTTGGACCGTTGATTTTTCGAACTTTATAAAAACTCACCCATGTGTTGGAATCAAACTCTTCAAGAGCTGATCCCTATAAAATCAAGTGCATAGATCACATCTATACACTCAGAATTTAAAAATAAAATGAAAAAAGCCCAAAAAACATATTTAGCATGCGATTTAGTACCAAATGGGTTTAGCACCGACCCATTACTCTTAGTTTGATATTTATTGGTGCACTTCAATTGATCATCGCATATTTCTCGTAACATCCAGACTTTTTCAGATCTTATAAATGATGAATTTCAGTTATATATGTGCATTTTTTAGTTATAAATGTTTTATAATCGATAAATATTCATTTCTCACGGATTTGGGTCTCAAACCGGTCAGTTTGGATCGGCCGCGTATGGAATCAGGGGCATAATCATCGTTTTTTAAAAATATGATGGGCTTTTTGGGCAAGGGACATGCCTGACATTACTGATAAAGAATTAGGGTATTAATGTCCTAGGGATAAAGAAGAAAATTCTGAAAAAGAGATTGGCTTTTAAGGGTTATGGCATGATGGTTATTATGTAGCCAAAGAGGGGCATTTAGGTAAGCATAAGGACCCATTTGAAATAAATTTATTCTTAAGGGCAAAGTTGCCCTTTTTGAAGGACAGCTAAGGTTGGGGTGAAGCCAAGTGGCTCCACCCTCTCTCTCTTTATTGGCCACGTTAACCCATCTTAAAATGGGTATAAATAATGGGTTAATCTTAAGTTAATCCTTTATACGTATAACCTTTCTTCTCTCTACCTTTCTTCACTTTACCATTCTCTTCTTCACTACCAAACAGTAAGCACAATTGTCTTTTCTCCCTCTCAATAACCTCCATCTTCTTTTCTCAAACCTTGTTGAGATTGTGGCAAAAGGAGAGGCTGAACCAGTTGAATCCACTTCTTGGAGAAGTTTTGGTACCTTGAGGGTTTCGTACAAAGTAGGGACTGATATGGGATAGTTCTTGGAGTGTATTTTCAGGTGTTCTTGCACGATTCAGAAAGGTACAGTGCCCTACTCCCATGACCCTTAGGAAGTATGCAGCATGTAGACGATTTGTTCTTAAGCATGTTTTTAGAAATCATAATAAGAAAAGAGATGATTTGAAAAATTGAATGTCTCATGCTTAATCCATGATTTGACATTCAGTTTTTGTCATGTTGGGTATTTTGAGCATGTTGTCCTTTGAATCTAAGCTGATGATTTTTGGGAAAAAAGTATGTTTAAAGTTCTGAAATTTAGTAAGTTTTATGCATCATGCTCTATGACCAAGAATGCATATATTTAGCATGTATTTGATATTTACATGTATATTTTGAATATTTGGGTTGTTCTTTCTCACCCTAGAAGGTTGGGATGAGGTTTGTCATATTGAAACACTGATAGGTAGTGTTTCAATCAAAATCTTTGGTGTTTTGGAAGAGTTTATCCGCTTTGTGAAGCACAGGAGTCGAATCTCATGGAGTTGGGTTAACCCTTGCTTCCCAAAGGGTCAACTCATTGTTTGGAGAGTCGACTCATAGTTTGGGTTGAGCAGACTCTTCTTTTAGAAAAGTCAACTCAAAGATGCCAAGAGTCGACTCATTTTTAGTTTAGTCGACTCATAATTTTTGAAGAGTCGACTCAAGGGTGAATCGACTCCTGTCACCAGGAGAGTCAATTCATGAGTAACAAAATGCATACTTTTCATGTTTTAGGCTCGGGTTTGGGCCATTAAGCCTGGGATTCAAGAGAATCGCCTCGTGAACAGGCTGGGATACCTATGCTTGTAGTATTTTGGGGTTTATTGCATGAAATTATGGTTGGTGGTCTAAAAAGGGATCTGATTTATGTTTAAATGCATGAATATATGAGCATGCATGGTATGATGCATATGATTGTATATGTTTTTCATTTCGGTATTATTGGTGAAAGAAGTGTTGTTTTGACAGTAGTGCAAGTGTGGCACTATGTGTTTTGCACATGCATGACTTTGCTCGTGTTCGTATTTGCAAGTGTTACAATACGAATTATGGTACCTATGTGAATACGGGATTCTAGTTTTTGAAATTGCAAGAATATGCAATACGTGACTGCATGTATGACATATTAATGATGTCAGGTAGAGTGTGGTTGGTTTGGGCATTAACCTAAAATACCGAAAGGGTACAGTATTATGCATAATGAATTAATTAAGAACAAACTAAACTAAAAGATTGGTTTGTGCTCACCAAAATGTGTGGCTTGAGCACGCTTGTCAAAGATGAACAAGCACGCTAGTTGGTCAATCGTGGACCGTCCCCGGCCACAAGGATTAGGGGACCGGGACTCTGATACTCGAGGCAGAGGTGGAACTATTACAGTAATTTCAGTAGTCCACTACGTTGACTTCAGAAAAGGATAAGGTTCCCGTATTATGGGTTCCGGAGAGAGAGATGCCTTGACGAAGGGTCCTGAACTCTGGTTTAAGCATCTTGGTATTTTTCAAAGGTTAAAAGACATAAAAAAAAATTGTTGAATGAACACCCTTGAATAGGCCAAAGATGCCCACAGTGGCCAGGGGAGTGGTGCTCCTTGGATATAAAGCAGGATCGTAACAAAAAAGTGTGTGTTAAGTGTTACGACAATGAAGCCGTACATGATACTTCAAATACACGGTTTTGATGATGAACAAGTGAATCAACTACATTTCAGCTACGTCACATAGGTGCGGGTGCGGGTGCGGGCGCGGGTGCGGGTGCGGGGATTCGGCACTTCCAAAAAACCCAGGTGCGGGGGTGCGGGGGTGCGGCAGGGGCAAAAATGTAATATATATATATATAAATAAAGGGGTCGGCGGGTTTTTTCAAATTTCACAACTGTCAGCAGCTGCTGTCAGCATATTTTTTTTTTTTAAAAAAAATCGCAGCCCATTTGGGCAAATTTTTTTAAAAAAAATCCAAAAAATAAAATGGAACTAAATGATCCTGGGTGCGGTCAACGCACCCAGGATCGGGTTGACCGCACCCGGTGCCGCTACCGCGTCGAGTCGCGTCGACGTGGGTGCGGCACCCTGCTAACCGAATCCCTGTGACATAGCATTTCAGCTAAGGCAATGAAGAAAGAAGACAAGAATTGAAGAATTCGATGAAGAAACTTTGAAGGCTAGTGTGCAAATATAAAATTCATTAAAAGTATTAGATTCTTGTAAGAGCCTTACTTAGAGTGCATATTTCGGTTGCATTTCACCTAAAAAGTCTTTAGAAAAACTTTTCTAAAAGAACCCTTCATGAAAATCTTTTTAGAAAACTCTTTATTTAATTTTTCATGTTTATTAGTTGACCAATACACTCATCAGCCGACTAATCCTTTCACGCCAAATTTTTTAAGCAAAATGTCATTTTTGCCAAATTAGTCGACCGAAGGTTTTATCAGTCGACCGGACAGAATGTCTGTTTTCTGAAAATTTTTAGCAGCAGTCGACTAATGATTTTATCAGTCGACCGGACAAAACATGTATTTTCAGAAAAAATTAGCAGCAGTCGACTTAGAGATTTTTCAGTCTACTGATGATATTATCAGTCGACTAAGTTTCAAAACTTCATATTTTCAAACGGCTTGGTAAACACATTAGTCGACCGACGATAATTGTCAGTCTACTAATAGTTAATTATCAGTCAACTAACTACTGTTCCAGTAGACTAATTTTATCGTTTTTCCTGAAACTTTTAAAAGGCGTGTCTTTTCATTTTTCAAACGTTTTGATCGTTCAAAATAGATTGTTTTGACACCCTTTCATACCCTCAACGTATGGAATCTTTCAACTATAAATATGAGTGCATTCCACACTCAAAAGCAAGGCAATCCAATCGAATTACATTGAATTACTCTTTACTTTTCACTCATATTCATTTTCTCACTCACTTTATATTTTTCACTTCAATTTTTCACTCAAATTCCTTTGAGAGACAGTGAATTCGTGAGTTGAGTATTTCAACAACCTCAAAAGTCAATTGCATCCCATTTGCATTCATAAGAAGGGCCCGTAGGTTGTTCGTAACTTGTTACTTATTTCATTTTTTTGTAAAAGGAAATGACTCCTTGGTTTAAAGGAGTTGTTTGCTTTTAATAGGTTTATTACTGAAAGTGAGACTGGATTTGGTCTGTATGATCTTATAGTTACACAAGGTTGATAGTGGAAATCTCAAGCGGGTTTTGCTTGGGACTGGATGTAGGTTGAGAAAGACCGAACCAGGATAAATTATTGTGTTCTTTGTGTGATTGCTTTGTGAATCTCAAAATCCGTCAAAATTCCAAAGACGCTATTTAAAAGCATTATTCACCCCCCCCCCTCTAGTGCTCGTTGCCTCGATCCTATAGCACTTTCATTAAGTATCACATATAAAACAACATAAATTAAATAAAATATTCATGCATTTAGGTCGACATGGGATGAATTTGTGTGCTTGGTACGTGAGGTATACGAGGGTCGACCCTTATGTTTGAGTAGTCGACTCCTTTTTAATGTCGTTATGATTTTATGTTCTAAGAGTCGACCCTTGTGGGAGAGTCGACTTCTCTTGTAAAATTGGTGTTCTGTGTTCTAAGGGTTGACCCCTATGTGTGAAGAGTCTACTCTACTCCTTTTTGGGGTGAGTCAACTTTTTGAGTTGTTATCTTGTGTTGAGTAAACCTGAAGGTCAACTGGTGATTATGTGAGTAGTGGGACTCTACGACGACAAGTTATTTTTCATTGTCGTCATTAAAAATTTCAAGGACTAAGGTGAAGGCGGAATGGAGCGCAATGAACCTTGATGGATGGACTTTTGGACTTCCTTCTGGTGCACCTTTTGAGATTTTGGGTTTTGCTGTAAGTATGAAATGTGTAATGAAAACTTGACATTTTGTTGTAAATGAATATGGATATTTATATCAAAGTATTGAAACCCATTTCCTTTCTTGATCTTGGGATGATTATTTAAATGGTATTTCATCAAGGTTTTTCTTAAATCTAATTAAAAAAAAAACTACTCTCTGGGTTCGGGTGTCACATTTCAACTCCCATAGCATATGAGAGGCCAAGAGTTTTGGATCAAAGATCCATTTGTCTGTCAGTGAAAAAGTCAGATGTGAATTGCTCAGTAGTGATTCGCCACTATCAAGCAGTGAAGAGTTGAGTAGACAATAAGAACAGTGTAGACGATGAAGAGTCTTTCTTTTTTCTTAGGGACCAAAAAAGGCATGGAATGTCAAAGGCTAGCACAAATTTTGGGGCTTAGGCATAGTTGCTCACGCAACTGATAGAGTGGTTTGGTGTCGAAGGAAATCCAAAAGGCACTCTTGCGCTTTTGGTTTGATTGCTCATGAATTAAGACAATTAAATGTCACTAAGATAGCATCATTAGCTCCAGAGGTAATATAAATAATGAATTCTAGTAGACAAGACAATGACATGGTAGGGTCTTGAGATTTATAGGTATACTTGGATTCTTCATCACTGCCCACACATGCACACAAGTACTGTAAGAGATCAGCAAAAAAACTTGTTCAGGAAGACTAAAGCTCTTAGTTGTCAAAGGCGGCGCCTAGGCGACCTAGGCGCAACCCCATCGCCTGGGCGATGGAGCCCTATATTACACCTAGATCGCTTAGGCGCCACCTAGGCTGCGTCTGTCTAGGCTTGGTTGTGGTTAACACAAGCCCGACTGTTTTTGTTCATTTTCTGGACTGAGTCAACATTGATCAAATCATTATTGTCCATTTTGTATTATATTTATAAAACTATCAGGCACATGTGTGTGTGTGTACAGCCACACCCCTACCCATCTTTCCAGACATTCCCTTGCCGTACTCTTCACACCATGCCATACCTCATAGCCACACCTGTAACTATGTGACATGGCTTTTGTGCACTATCTAATATTCATAACCGCGAAAAATACTTTCATATCCCAAATAGCATCATGTTCACTACCTAAACTTCATAATTGTGACAAATACTTTTTCGGAAGCAGCTATATAGAAAAACGTAGATAAACCAGTTACCAGATCTCACAAGTTTTGAATTTACCACGTTTTTAAACCTTTTTCAGAAAACAATGAAAGCTCTAAAACAAAAAGGAATGACATCTTTAACATCTTATAATGGCAAGGTACCAAGTCATGGATCAATAAATTGAGGAAATAGTATAGGATTTACGGCACTGACTTGAGTTTAACCAAGCTAAAGAAATCAGAACTCAGAGAATACTAACTTGGCCAAACAATACCAGATTGAAAATCACATTTAAAAAAAACTCCCAGTTAATTTGGTCCCTTTTGTTTTCCTCTACTGTATAATGTGCAGCCAGAAACAGCTGCAAGCAGCCAAAGATTCTACAAAATCCCCAACTGCAATCTATAATTAATGCGAAATATAAATATATAGAACATTTAGTATGCATACATATAGAAACCATAAAAGACAAATGAAAAAGAAATGAGAAAAAAGCCACCTACATAGAAAATCATCACTAAACTGTATTTCTTACACATTAAATACAAGCAACATCAGAAAACAAATATTTTAATTTTAAATATATAACCAGAACAAAGAGTTGAGGGAATCCAAAATACAGAGTAGGTTTATGCTGCCGAGTTAGGGATATTTTGAAATGCAGTAGATGTGTACAAAATGGTGCCATGGAATCACTGTAGGCTTCCAAGTATATTACTCAAAAGAATAGACTCAATACACCTATAGACAATTGAAATTGAAGCAACACTGTCCCTATTGTTACAAATGTATGGTTATGAAGAGATAAGGAAATAGATTGAATGCGTTGGTGTGCCAACAGTCAAAGGAACAGGAAGGAATTAACATAACATATTTAGTAGCAAATCAAATTCCATTTCATATAACTTCAATGGCACAATTATAAACTTTTCCAGAACATTTACCTCAATTGCACTTTGCACAGAACTGGGAGACTCAAACTCCACAAAACCAAAACAGAATCCTTGTTGCTGCACCAAGATCATGAAAATAATAATAAGATTAGAAAAAGAAGAATTGTTTTGATACAAATGTAATTAAGAAGCATGTCCTTGATAGGGCCACTGTAATGCCCCGAAAATTTAACCCAAAATTTGAAGATTTTTTTTATAACAGCGGAAACAAGAAAATTAACATTAGAGTTTTAAATGATATGAACAGTTAAAAATTACAATAAACCCAAGCGATCCCTGGAACAGTAAATCCAAAAATCTCGATCTGATGCATCATCCCGCAACCGCTCATAAACCTTATTCTTTACCTAAAAAATAGTCAATTGATAGAAATTAGACTACAACTGTTTAAGTAGGAATTACTGTAATTTTTCTTGCAGGTATATCACGTGTCAAGTATGTGATGTGGGTGCCGTGTGTGATTTTCAGCCTTTACAGAAGCACGTAAAGAAGTCTATGCAACAACAATAACAGACATATATCTAAGCAGGTAAGTAGATTATACAACATTTATAATTAAGCAAGTAAAGCATTTTATGCAACACAACAATTTAGCAAGTAAGGTATTAAGCAATTAAAGCATATTCTGCAACAACAATAACAGTAACATGCATAACATTCATGCAACATCCACAATATGAATTCAATTATCTCATATCTACACATTTCAGGATTTCGTTTCATCACAAGCTCCGAATATAAAATATGTTGAAAGAGTATGAAAATGTCCCTCTAATATCTCTACTCACTTTGATACCTAACTGATCTAATTAGTGATTATTTTATCTTATCCCGCAAGTACGCGCGGGATAAGAAAAGATAAACATCAATTAGAACATTTTAGGCATCACAGTGAGTTGAGTTACTAAGAAGACATTTTTATATTCTTTCAGGATGTTATGAGCTTGTGATGAAATGAAATCCTGAAATGTGTAGATATGAGATAATCGAATTCATATTGTTGTTGTTACATGAATGTTATACATGACTGTTATTGTTGTTGCAGAATATGCTTTATTTGCTAAATGTTTTACTTGCTTAATTGTTGTCTTTGCATAAAATGTTTGACTTGCTTAATTATAACTGTTGCATAATCTGTTTGCCGGCTTAAATATATGTCTGTTTCTGCTGTTACATAGTCTTCTTTGTGCGCTTCTTAATAGGTTGAAATTTACACACGACAACCACATCACATACTAGATTCATGATATACCTGCATTAAGAGTTACAATTTTCCTACTTAGACGTGGTAGTCTAATTCCTACAATTTTTATCATTTTCAGGCAAAAAATAGACCTGAGCGACGCGGGATGAGGCGTTGACCAAGACTTGATCTACTTGTTCCCTGGCGGTCCTACTTTCTTTCAGATTGGAATCTTTGTTTTGAGACTCATAATGTGAAAACTCTGATGTTTGATTCTATTATTATTGAAATAAAAATAAATGATGTGGTTTGTTTTTACATTCCTGTATCGTTCTGAAATGCTTAACCCTGAAATTATTAGTTGTTTCCGCTATATTAAAAAAAAATCCTCAAAAATCTGGGTTAAAATTTCGAGGCGTTACAGCCACACCTCGTTACACCTCACTTGAATACCACCACTCTTAATGGGACCAAACCTCTTAAACTCCTCCTCGAGTTGGGAAGGAGTAGTATTCATGGGAAGACCTTTTATATAGATCGAATGCCCATCAGCAGCTGTCATATCACAGAGCAGTCAGGTGTGATACATAACATAAAAGCCAAAACTCCAATCTACAAAATTCATAACATAATATTAGATGAAAGACCTTCAGCCTCTTGGGGACTGCTGCTTTCAGCAGCATTCGAAGTGGGTGCAGACACCTCAGGTACAGGAGCTGGTGCCGGGGGACGAGCCACTTGCCTTTCCGGAGTTGCAGCAGCTGGTCTCACAGGAGAAGGCACTGAAACTGATGAAGGTGCAGGACTCTCTTTCATTACCTTCACCTACAACATGACACATCATAAACAGATACACCATTCTCGCACCCTAACTCACCACTCGAGAAAGAGGATTTTAAAAGTCTAAAAGTTTGTCAAACAAACTAGAAAGCTTACAATCGAGGCATACGACTTCTTAGGAGTGTCTTCTAGAGCTGAAGAGGCGGAATCATTAGCAGCCTGTTGTTCAGTGTGAGTCTCATCAGCCACATCATCCACTATAACTTGTTCGTCCAGACCAGAACCTTCCTCGTTATCAGAATGATCATAGACTTCCTTTGCATCAAGATCTTCCTCAGACAGTTGAGTACCTTGCTCAGCCACGTGATTCTCCTGAACAGGGGCAGGCTCTGCACACAAAAGACGTATTGAACATCAAATGGAACATGCTGTATGACAGACAAAACAAAACACTTAGGATTCCACACCTTGCCCTGGTGCTGGAGGTGCCCCATGAGCGGCTTCACTTGCATCATTCACCACCCCGGCATTTCCTTCCACCCATCCGACCTCTTCCACATATCTGAAGACATCGTTCAAGACATAGTACCCTTTTTCTTGAGGCGCCAGAAAGAAGGACTGAGTGAAATTCTGCGTGACATTGACTTTTGAAATCAAGTGTCCGGTTACAAGAACAAGAACTCCACCATCGAGGGAGTCCTGAGCATCCACTGTCTTTATCTCCGCTCTGAACTCGCTGTAATCCATCGAGAGTATCTTATCATCGATTGCCTGCACTCATTTAAGATACCAAAAATCAGCACCACCCACACGCATCACAACGATGAGATGGTTACAATTTAAAACAACCCACAAGATTGCATGCAGAAATGGATTCAAAATCCAGTATTAACCTGATAATGCAAAAACGTCTGTGGCTTCTTAATAACAGATACTGCAACTCATACACTTTCATATTCCAAACCACGACAGAGAAAAAATCGCAAAATCACATAGAAGATCAATCCTAATAGTCTTGATGCAATGCTGCACTCGTAAGTTCACACACATTGGGGATGGTAGACTAAATTCGCCATCAGTAACACTTAATTATATCAAATAGATAAACAAATCGAAAACAACAAATATCCTCGGAGGCTTGCAAGTCAAATGAATAAATGAAGCTGTCTATATAACACAGATCTAACAACAATACACAGAAACCACATACTTTCAGCGTAGTGATCGAGCTCATCATTCCTTGGGCATCGGGGCGGCCGAGCTTGCTCGAGTCCTGGTAAAACCGGTAAACCAACTCCGGCGATTGGTGCATAATGTGGTAGTATTGGTGCACAAAGGCAATCCCCACCTGACAATCATCCCAACGCCCACCCATCACGAAACAGAAAGTAAGAAGACAGGGCAATGGAAAACCCGAAATGCATAATTGCACGGTAAGTCAAAAAAAAGAACCAAATAAAGTGAGTTCAAAATGCGCACCACTTGAGCAGTAGGGGAAGGTGCAGCAGCAGCTTGCTGAGAAGCCATTACAAACCCTAGAACAACAAAAACGAAGCGATCAAAGGAAAAAAAATAACAAAGGAATTGCTAAACTCTAGAAATCTCAACTCAGTAAAGCGCGAAAATCCCCGATCCGCTCGATCCCCCAACCGAATAAACCCTAGAAAGCCGGCGTCAGCAGCTCCAAGATCCAAAGGATGATAAGCCGATCCAGCGATCACGAAAAGAGGGACGCGGAATCGATGAAACGGGGAACCGAGAGGCAGACGATCAAGATCAAGAAACGGACAGAGGATCACAGAGAGAGAGAGAGAGAGAGAGAGAGAGAGAGATACCTGATCGGATCGAGCGAATACGAAACGAGTCAGCGACGAGACGGAGGAAGAAGAAAGCGGGGATCTAAGGGCGTGCTCTCAGAGCGGAGGAGGAACGGCGCCCTCCTCTCTTCTCGCCTCTGCAACAGCGAGGGGCCATGAGAGAGAGAGAGAGAGGCGAAGGCGAAGGGTAAAAGGGAAACGAGGGTTTGCATTTTATTGTTTTTTTCAACAGTGAGGAGGGAAAAGCCCAAATGCGAACATGCTAAACTTCATTTTCGATAGGAATGCAAACATGATAAATAGGTTTCTCAGCTTTTGTGGTGTTTTTTTCGCCATTCGGACCCCATAAATGTGTTCGGCACGGTCAAATTACTAGGAACTCATAGCCGATCATGTTTTTCGTTGGAAAAAAATTATATTTGGAGCTTCAAAAATTTATAAAGTTTTTTTATTGTTTTGATTTTTCCGACTTTATGAAAACCCACCCATGTATTGGAATCGAATGCTCTAAGATTTTTTCATATAACATCAAGTAGGTAGATCATACCTTTATGATAGGAATTAATATATATATATATATAAAAGACCAAAAAAACCTATTTAGCATATTTGGTAAATTGGGTTTTTAAATTTTTATTTATTTATTTTAAAATTCCGACCATACAAACGTGATCTACCTATTTGATTTTATAGGGATCAGCTTTTGGAGAGTTCCATTCTGACACATGGGTGGGTTTTTATAAGGTTGAAAAATCAATGGTCCAAAATCTTTGTAAATTTTATAGGCTCTAAATATATTTTTTAATAAAAAACACATTATCAGAGTGTCAATTCCTAGTAAATCAACTATACCAAACGCATCATAGGGTTGAAATCATGAAAAAAAAAATACACCAAAAAGGTTGAAAACCTTATTTTAGCATATATATATATATAAATTTAGAAACCTCCACTGATCCTCATGGATAAGGAACCCCATAATGAAAATATGAAATACTTTTATTTTTTTTAGTTTTTTTGCACATCTGACTCTTTTGATGTGATCTACATATTAAGTTTAGAAAGTAACTTTTTAGATCAGATTTTTCTGGTGTATATTAGATTTTACGAGGATTGAAAAATCAATGGCCTACAATGTACTATATTTTTTATTTTCAAAAAAATATTATTACATTGAAGAACTATGATCCAAAGGTCAATTCTTACTATTTTGACCATGTTGAATACATTTATGAGATCCTTACTTAGGAGGGTGGCATAAATCCGATCATGTATATGCGTTCAACACGGTTCATTTGCTAAGAATCTATTATTGGATCATGTATTTTTGAAGAAAAAAATGAATTTTAGTTGTTTGAACGTTTATGAAATTTTTGTCTTAAAAGATTCTGCTTATGCATCGTAGTCGGCAGATAGGAAAGTAATTTCCTATAAAACCAAGTACGTAGATTGCATCCAAATTATGAGATTTGAGAAAAAAAAAATCTACAAAAATCCTAATTCATTATTATTATATATAAATCCATATATAATATATATATAACCAGAGAGAGCTACTTACTTCAATCCGTGCCTACTGTTAGCCTATTAGGCTTTAGAAGAGTTTTTTTCATGTTTTTTTATCAAATTTGATGGTTTAAATGTGTTCTACATGCTTGTTATTAGATCATCCAATTCTGACACTTGGGTAGGTTTTTATAAGATTTGAAAACCCACCATTTACAATTTTCATAAATATTCAAAAGAAATCCATGTTTTTTCGTTAAGAAAAACACAATCCAACAGACATTTTCTAGCAAATCGACTGTGTCGAACATATCTACAGGTTCATATTTGTGAAAAACACCCTGAAAACCCTCACTCCTTGCTGTAATTTTAGTCATTATGTTTAACTAAACGAAGGTTACCACAATGATTTTACGAGCAAACATGTTTTAATGAAACCATGAACGGAAATAAGTCGTTAACTGAAATTCATTGAAAAGTTTGAGGTTCTCTGTAAATATCTGGCAAGTTGTGCTATTTAATTAATTCAAAAGAAAATAGCGGCTACATTTTAGATCACTATGCTCTATAGTCTAATTGCATCGACACAATAATTTTTTTTTTTACTTTTTTAACAAAGTATGTTTTCAGCATGGTTGCCTATAAAAAAAAAATTTGTTTTCAGCATGGTATTTTTGTCTTAATAATAAAATTTTGACACAACGTAGACCTTTGAATTTTGTGGTTTTTAGAAAACTTGCTTATACACAATGTGGCAATTTAAACCATGTTTTTGACTAAAACAAAGGGTTAATCTAACATCAAGTATTTGTCTTTAACAATAGTTAAATTCAAGCCTATAAAATGACTAAAATACTCTTAAAAGAATGACTTTTTTGAACTTGAATAGGGATGGTAGTGGAGAGGGAAGATGAGGCCCCGGAGAACATTATACAGGAATAGAGGCAAGGATAGAGGTTAAAATCAAAACCCGTGCCGGGATGGAGGCAAGGATGGACTTATGCTTTCTCCCAACCCCTTCTATCTTCGTCCTTGATCCCCACCTTGCCCAGCCCTGCCCCGTCCCTGATCCTTCTTTAGAAATGGCAATGGATTGAGGAAAAATAGGGTCTCGCCCCATTTGGATCGAGGATGAAAGACATGAAGCGGGGATGAAGGTTAAAATCAAAACCCATGCGAAGATTAAGGTGGGGATGGAGGATAGGATTTTGAGACGGGGTAGAGGTGGAGACCTTGTCCTCGCCCCAGTCCACTGCCATCCTTAAACTTGAAGGAAATTAAAAAGTCAAATACTTTTCCAAAATAGTATTAATAAATTTATCAAATTTACCTTTTTAACCTAAAAAAGTAACCATATATTTTTAAAATTTTCATTTTTTAAAAGCTATTTTTTCACTTTATATGATTGAATTTATTTAATGGTGAACACAACTAGTGTAATGTTATATATATATATATATAAACAAGTTGTTTCTACTAAAGAGCATGGTACACTTAAAGTTACCAATATTTTCTTGTTAATTTATTTTATGAATTTACCATTTTTTATTTAGTGCAAATAAAATAAAATTTTGACAATAAAACGTGAGTGGTGTGCTATTCTAGTCATGAGTCCCATTTTAATTGGTCCACGTATGCAAGATAACTTGAATGTATAATGGTGATGATATTATGAGCATGCCCTTTCTTTCTCTTGTGTAAAAGCAAGAAAGGACATTCATGGTAAGCTTTTCTTGATCAAACCCTCGGGAATCAAGATCTATGCCATAGGAAAGCATCATTTTGATTGTACATATATGGTACATGCATGCTTTAAAGCTAGTGTTGAAGTTTCATCCCATTGTATTTCTCCACCATCTCACCATCATTAATTATTATTGGCGTTCCACCATTAGCGTCTTGCATAGGGATGTCAACGGGTTGGGTTTGATTCGGATCCAGATGAAACCGAACCTAGACCTGATTTGAGATGATGATATCTATTGGGACTCATTACAAGAAAAAACCATATCCGGATCCTATAAGGATTACGTGAACTTGACCTGAACCATGCCCAATAAAATAATATTTTTTATTATTTTTACATTGAAGATTTATGGGTCTTAGCCGGAACTCGAGTGGGGCCCGAGTCTTATAGTATGAATTTTCACAAACCATACCCAACTCCATGTATCCCAATGGTTAGAACACAACTAGAGTTTGTTACTGTAAACATGAAAACTAGTTGGTACAACAATAATTTCTCAAATACACCCTTTTTGAACTCCTAAAACCAGGAAGACACTCAATGCAACAATAGCTCAAGGCCCTCAAAGCTGAGCTCACCTTGCCCACAAGCGGGCTCAAGCCGCTTGCGATGAGCCATAGCATGGTTTATGCGAACCGCGCCTTCAGCTGGCTGGGTGCTTAATTTTGGGCTTAACACCCTTTGAAAAATCCCTCATTGTGCCTTTGACTGGTGAGCTTAACAAGATAAAATAAGGAAAATGAACAGTCACTGCTATAATCAACCATGAAGAGAAGGAGGTATCATAAGAAAGATAAAAGATCAGTTAAATAATGGTTTTTCAATTGAGATTATTAGGCAGATAAGTTTTTTGTCTTTGAAAGCTGGGGTTAGGTAGACCCCCACCAGTTATTAATCAACGTGCCACCAGGGGGGTTTGAACCTGCAAAATCCCATCACAGGGAGACGTGCACTGACAGCTCCTACCAAATCGGCCCCTTTGGTGATCACAATGTGACTTTTAATTCGATGGTAGATATTGCAAGCCGAGACAATGCAATGGTGAGTGACTAATTCAAGTAAAATGAAGATATACAAATTTAAACTTATTGCATCAAATATCGACGACCAATCGTCGATTCTTCTATTGATTATCCATTATTTTTATACATTTGGTAGTGATAGATAGTGATTCTAAAGGAGTAGAGAATAATATACAAGTTAAATACGACTAGTTTAATATTGTTAGATCGACTATATATAGAGAGATGAAAACATGCTAAACAGGGCTTTTAGTCTTTTTTGCTTTATTTTTTAAATTATCACCATACATACAGATGTGATCTACATGGGATCAACTCTTAGAACATTTAATTCCAGAACGAGCAGATTTTATAAGGTTTGAAAAATTAATGACCCAAAATCTATGTAAAATGTCAAGGCTTCCAATATCATTTCTTCATCAAAAAAGCATGATCCAAGTGTCAAATCCTATTAACTCAATCATGTTGAACATGGAGTCGGAATGGGAAAAAAATCACTAAAAAACTCAAAGCATGTTTTCACACACACACACACACACATATATATATATATATATGTGGGTTAATCTACCATTAAACTAATTAAGTTTATTGTTAGACGGGCTTTTTCTATTTTTTTAATATGACCATATAGATCTACTCTATATGTTTGACTTTATACAGATTAACTCTTGGATCTTCCGATCTCGACATGTAGATAAATTTGTATAAGATTTAAAAATTGATGGTTTAAAATTTTTAAAATTATTTATTGCTTAAAAAATCATGTTTTTTTTTTTGAAAAAAAACATTATCCAATTGCCACTTCCTAGCAAATGGACCATGTTGAACACTTTGGCAAGAAAATGTCACCAATCACAAATACTAACTCCCGCCACCCAATATGTTCAAGTGGGACTTAGGGGGCGAGGGTAAGTGGTTGTGGTTGGTAGGTGACATTGCTAATGTCATCTACCGTTTTATATGATCTACTCTCTTTGCAACATCAAATTTGCAAAAAACAATCCAAGAAAATAGATTTTCGCTTGTGGTAGGCTAAAAATGGCAAGCACAGTTTTATATGATCTGCAAGAGAATGCAGATCATATAAAACAGTAACATTACCAATGTTACCCACCAATCACAGCTACTAACTCCCGCCTCACATCTGTTCAAGTGGTACACAGGGGGCAAGAGTAAGTGGTTGTGGTTGGTGTATGATCTGCTCTCTTTGCAATATCAGATTTGCCAAACACAACCCAAAACTACATTTTCACTTGTGATAGACAGGAGGGGTCTGACAGGAGGGGTCTGAACGCGCTCCACGTATCCTAAACTTTCCGGTCTGCGTAAAGCCAGACGGAATATGCTCCCTGATCGCCCCAATCCAACTGAATCCTCTCCATAATTACATAACGAGCTTAATCAAGCTTTACCAGGCTTCCTTTTATGGAACCAAAGTTATCTACATACTTACATGACAAGCTTAATCAGGCTTTACCATGCTTAATTGAGCTCAGTCTAACTGATCAAGCACGACTCTTTGGGCTTAGTGCTTGGGCCTGCTCATTTACCCTCTTGGACGAGCCCAAACTGGCTCAAAGCAATGCCCCGTTTTTCTTTTTTGTGTATAAGGAGATTTAGTCAAATCTTTCAAAATCTTACGAGGCCTGAAATTAAGATGCCACCACTGCACAACAGATATACTGCAAGTTATTTCAAAGTGGGCCATAAAAGAAAATTTTATGCCATTTACATTTAAAGCATGCACACATGTTGAGAATCTGAAGAAGGAAGTGCATGAGTTCAAACTAATTGTTTCGCTTGGAAGAATAAGAAAACAGGGAAGAGTCAGAAAGCTAAAGAATATGCTTAAAAACTAGCATATAATAGGTCGATTGACTCTGTAACAAAGTTCACAAGAAAAAGAAAGACTCTGAGAGAGAGAGCGGACCGACCGTCCTCCGGTGGAGGGGGAGGAGAAAAAGAAAGACAAAGAGAGTGAGAAAAATGCAAGTTTTGCAATGTCTACGTAGGTTTTGCAGGAAAAAAAATTAAAGACCAGTATTCCACCGTTCAATCAAATCTGATCTAACGATGGAGACCAGGTTCTTAAGTTATTCAGTTCTCATATTCCAGGGACTATATATAAGAGTAACCCATAACAGTAGGACTATATGTATGAGTAACCCATAACAGTAGACGAGCAAATCTACTGTTATCGAACAAAACATCTGTCGCATACTACACACAGATCAGCGGCGAATGGAACGTCGTTGTTTAAGTTAAAATGACTTCTAGCGGTGGTTGTGATCTCTGCTAAAAGTCATTTTACGGCCCAACTAATTAGCAGCGATCACAAAATCAACGCGCAGGGTGCCTTCAACGTTGTTCGATGTTTTACCAGTTCGATGTTACTGGTTTTCCATTTATATATATGTATACAACCAGCCTCTCCCATATAGATTTTCTGGTTCTGCCTCTGGATATCAGATAAAATCCAATCCTTGACATCACAAAAACAACTACACCAGACTTGCATACTATTCTTATATGCTTTCAACACCTTACAACTTCAAGAGAGAGCCACACTAACATACATGATAGAAACGAAGCAAACGAAACAAAGGATGAGATGGGTGTCTATTATTTTGATAAAAAGGGAGCTTTGCTCAAAGTCTGTTCAACTCCTCTCACACT
Organism: Nuphar pumila; assembly: GCF_984573655.1. Taxonomy (NCBI): domain Eukaryota; kingdom Viridiplantae; phylum Streptophyta; class Magnoliopsida; order Nymphaeales; family Nymphaeaceae; genus Nuphar; species Nuphar pumila. The sequence continues at coordinate 113,119,295 of NC_143252.1, read as the reverse complement.
CTTTGGAGTGTGGGAGGGAGGGGGGCTACTTTAAAATACGTATGCAACACTTCAAGGATGAGGGTCAATAGAGGTGATTTTTCTCGCCGCTATTCTTCAATTTCTCACTACTATTGACAATGATATTTCTCATCAATAAATCATCATTAAGAAATGACCTTTGTTGACCAATAACAACATTTACAGATTGTTGTTAAAGGGTGACCCAACACAAGCTAAGAATCTCACCAGAACTAAAAACACTAATAGTGACAAGGTAGCGTATAATGGTGGGGTTATTTTAATGACAAGATAGCTTATAACGGCAAGATCCCATCTCGCCATTATAGGATATAAAGTGGAGAATTAACTTGCCTTTATAGACTATAAGAGAAAGGGATCTCGCCCATACCTTTATAAGCTGTAAACCTGCAAAAAAAAAAAAAATCAGAATTTTGCTAATCGATTACAAACAAATCCATTACATTCTAAGATGGAACTCCAAGATCTCTTACTTGAGACCAAATAGTGAACAATCTAATTGACCAAAATTACTAAAAATAAAAAATTACATAAACAAAACATAAAATTTATAACTAAAGTTTGATCCCTGAAGCAATAGGACCTTGTGATTTTGACCATCTTAAGTTTTTCAATTATGCACAGTTGTATATATGTGTCAAGGCAGTTTGCTGTGAACAAATCTAATACTGGATTTTAAACATATATCTAATTCCGATTAGCTATTACCCAGATTCACGAGATGAAGAAACATAGGCTAAACCTTGAAGTTAAAAAGATGGACTCACACCATCAAACATTGCAACAAAAGACAAGCAAAGAATAAAATCAGAGCATTCCATGAAGGGATACCAGCTATATGGAAATTAGAACATCTAAAAACTCCAAAACAAGTACAAACAATAGTGTGTGCATGTCAGCAGAAAGCATGAACAACTTCCTTAGGTTTGTGAAAGAAATATGAAATCGAGAATACGAGAGAAAAAATATCTTTATTTTCTCTTAGAAAAAAAGGTGCTTTGAATTAGCATAGTTCGGTACATATACAAATTACACACATGTAACAAAAAAAACACCTTCAACTGTATGCACTTCTACATGTCATATCCCCTTGAGAATCACCATTTTTCCTTGATTATCGATGTCAAGCCAATCTGTTAGCCTTGATTATCGATATCTCTCTTGATTATTGATAACAAGGCTAACAAATTGCCTTGATTATTTGTATCCCTTGATCGATATAACGATAAGCTTTTATCAACATATAATGATAACGAAGCTAAGAGATTGCCTTGTTAGCGGTATCGATGTGCCTTGATTGTCGATGATACAACAAAATGTACACGTGAAATAATCTTTTACTTTCCATCAAGTTGGAGCATGCGGATTGAGTATGCCCAACTTGGTTTTAAGACGAGAGAAATGGTCAGAGACAAGTGCCTTGGTGAAAAGATCTGCATACTGAGAATGTGTGGGAATGAATCGCGTTTAAATTAGACCGCTTTGAATTTTCTCCAGCATTAGGTGGCAATCAATCTCAATATGTTTAGTGCGCTTGTGGTAAACTAGATTGACGGCAATGTGGAGAGCTACCTAGTTATCACAATGTAGCGTCATAGGTTGAGAATGATCAATGCTGAAGTCCAACAACAAGTACTTGATCCATGTGAGTTCACAACATGTTAGGGCCATGGATCGATATTAAACTTCGATCGATGACCGTGGCACAGTAAATCGCTTTTTGGTCTTCCAAGAAACAGGATTGTCCCCAATCATGACTCAATAATCAGATGTGCATCAACGAGTCATTGGCAGGAAGCCCAGTCTGAATCACAGTAACTAACTACTTGAATCTTGCTGAAGGATGACATTAGAATTCCTTGTCATGAAGAACTCTTAATATATCGAAGGACCCGTATAGCAGCATCCATATGAGTTTGTCGTGGCTAACTACTGAACTCACTTAGAATATTGATCGTGAAAACAATATTGGGTCATGTTATAGTAAGATATAACAGCCGGCACACTAGACGCCTATACGGGCCTTGATCCTCCAACAAATCTCCATCTTCATTACTGAGTTTGACATGTGGTTCAATGAGAAATTGACTTGGCTTGGCTCCAAGATAACCCATGTCCTGCAGGATTTCAAGAGCATATTTTTGTTGAGATAAGAAAATATCATTTTTAGATCTTGCAACTTCAATGCCGAGGAAATATTTTAATTGACTAAGGTCCTTTAATCAAAATTACCCATTGATGTGAGACTTAAGTTGTTCAATGTATGCAATATCATTTTCTGCAAAGATAATGTCATCCACATAAACTAGAACAAAAATTTGTGTTGCATTAGTAGCTTTTGAAAAAAATGTATAATCATCTTTGGATTGGGCAAATCCTTCTTGAAGTAGATAGTGTGAGAGCTTGGCAAACCAATTTCTAGAGAATTGTTTGAGTCTGTATAGTGATTTATGCAACTTGCAAACTTTATGCTCTCCCTGTATAGAAAACCTTGGTGGTAAGTTCATATACACCTCTTCATCAAGGTCCTCATGGAGAAAGTCGTTGTTAATATCTATTTGATATAGATGTCAATTCTTTATTGCTGCAATAGCTATTAAGCATCACACTGTTACCAACTTAGCAACAGGAGCAAAAGTCTCATTATAATCCAATCCTTAAATTTGGGTATAGCCCTTGGCCACTAGTCGAGCTTTAAACCTTTCAATGGAGCCATCAGAGTGATGTTTAATTTTATATACCCATTTGCAACCAATGGAGTGTTTGTCCATAGGTAGATCCACAATCGACCAAGTGTTGTTCTTTTCCAATGCCCTAATCTCTAAAGTCATAGCACCACGCCAATACTGAAACTTTATAGCATAGAAAAATGATTTGGGTTCTGAATGTTGAGAAATGACACTTAAGAAAACACAATGTCCTTTGGAAAAGTGATCATAGCCTATGACTTTGGACAAGTCATGATCCGTGTTGTGAACCTCCTCTCTCGTGTCGATTGATTGAAGTATGGGAGCAACTGTGTAACAACTGTAGTCTTTGAGATGCGGTGGTGGTTGATGGATTCTTTTGGATCTTTGGATATAGACTTGAGTTGGTTCAAGAATTCCATGATTGAAAGATTCAGGTTTGGACCAAGGTGATCGGGGTTAGGGATCTCATTGACTTGAATATCACTGGGTTCTTGAATCTCATAAGGCTGAGGCTCGAATATGAAAATGGGTAGGATACACCCTTTCCCTTTATCTGGATTGTTATGATCTTGAAAGGGAAACACATTTTCATAAAACTTTATATTTCGACTAACAAAAACCTTTTTTCTTTCAAGATCATACACACGATAACCGATTTGACCATATGGATACCCTATGAAAACTCCTTTGCATGCGTGATTATCAAATTTATGAGAGTGATGTATATTGTGGGCACAACACAAACATCCAAAAACACGAAAATGATCATAAACAGGGTTCTTCCCATGAAGTATCTCGTAAGGTGTTTTGTCCATTAACGGTTTAGAAGGAATGTGATTACTGATATATGCAGATGTTAAAATACATTCTCCCCAAAACTTAATGGGTAAAGAGGCTTGAAATCTCAAAGCTCTCACAACATTGAGAAGATCTCTGTGCTTGCGCTCGACCACTCATTTTGTTGGGGGGTCGCAACACAACTATGTTGGTATTCAATACCTTTTTCTTTTAAAAAAAATTACATGTCATTTGAGAAAAATTCAGTTCCATTGTTAGATATGTGACTCAAAATCTTGCTATTGAATTGATTTTCAACAAGTAAAAATAAATTTTTTATTTGGACTATGGCTTCTAATTTATGCCGCATGAGATGAACCCATGTGGTTCTGGAATAGTCGTCCACTATGGTCAAGAAATATCATGCTCCTAATAACGAGGTGGTTTGATATCCTTCCTATATGTCACAATAGATTAATTGAAAAAGTTTTGACAAGAAAATCGATCCACTAGAAAAAGGAAGGTGAGTTTGCTTGGCCATAGTATAGATATCACAATGATTACGAGGAATACAACCATGTAATTTATTATCGTTTATAAGAGTTTACAATCTAGTATTAGAAAGGTGTCCAAATCTTAAGTGCCAGATATTGGAATCAAAAGACAAACTACTCAAGAAAAAATATCATTGTTCTAAAAAACATAAAGTCCATCATGTCGCTTATCCACTCCAATCTTCCTCTTCGAGAGATGGTCCTGAAAAACACAATGTTCATGGTAAAAAAAAATATTGCATTTCAGATATTGGATTAATTTACTCACAGAAATAAGATTAAATCTGAATTCTGGAACAAAAAGGACATTCGATAGAAAAAAAATTAGTGTCAATCAAACACTATCCATGTGAGTCGCATGTGTACATGATTTGTTTTGTAGTTCAATAGGAGGGAAAATGGTGAACCTTGGAAGCATTAGATTTGACAAGAAATTAGTAATATGGTATGTTGCACCCGTGTCTATGATCTAATTTTCGGGTGATATAGAACAAACAAAAGAAGCATCAAGATTACCTGTTAGGTTGACCGCAGGTGCTGGTTTGGGATTACCTAAATTTATTGCAGTTAGTATTTGGTCAAGTTGTTCTTAGGTAAGTCGTTGACATAGACTTGTTGCCTTCGGAAGACGTAGAGTTGGTATTGGCCTAACTTCATTGACAGGCATTAGAGGGCATACCAGATCAATTTAAAAACCTGTGTAGGTGAAAAAATTTGCCCTTCACATGATCGAGTTTTTTGCCCTTCACATGATCGAGTTTTCTACAGTGATCACATTTTGGACAAACACAATTTTGCCAATTTCTATTTAGATTCATGTAGATCTGAGCATTGGATTTGTTTACGATTGCCACCATCAGCTCTTCATTAGTCGTGACCCTAAGATCATGTTGCCTTTCTTCTTGTATAAGTAGTGTAAAGGCTTTAGATATATTCGGCAACAGTGTCATCAAGAGAAATTGGTTCTTTATGGCACTGTAGCTCTTATTTAATCCCATTAAGAATTGCATAAGTCTTTCCAGGTTTTGTTGCTCATGAATGGCCTTCACAGTTCTTCATGTACACGGTGGACTGGTAATGTATGTGAATAGCTCATCCCATAAGCCTTTCATTTTTTTATAGTAAGCTGCCAGAGAGGTTTGCATCTACTTGAGATTTATAATTTCTTGCTAAATTTTATATATGGGTCGAGCATTCGATTGAGAGAATCGATCGCGGAGTTCATCCTATACTTCAACAGCGATTTCAGCGTAGATGACGCTTGAGGATAGATTTGGATGCAACGAGTTGAGTAGCCATGACAGAATCATGTTATTGCATTGTTCCCAGGTAATAACAGATTTTGCGAGAGAAGTTGGTTTTTTAATATACCCAAGCTTATTTTTCGCAGACAGTGTCATAGTTATAGCACGACACCATCTGGTATAGTTGTCGTCGGTTAATGGTTGTGATACAAGCGCCATGCCAGGGTTGTCTGACTGATGGAGGAAAAATAGGCTCTCTATTTTTTCATAATTCTGGCTTGATGCGCTTTCATTTCTGCTATCCATCATGTTGGGATGTCACCTAAGTGCTCTGATACCATGAAAGAAAGATGAAATCGAGAATACGAGAGAAGAAATATCTTTATTTTCTCTTAGAAAAAAAAAGTGCTTTGAATTAGCATAGTTCGATACATATATAGATTACACACACATAACAAAAAAAATCTTCAGTTGTATGCACTTCTACAAATCACATCCCCTTGAGAATTGTCCTTTTCCTTGATTATCGATGTCAAGCCAATTTATTAGCCTTGATTATCGATATATCCTTTGATTATTGATAACTAGGCTAACATATTGCCTTGATTATCATTATAGCAATTTGCCTTAATTATCAGTATCCCTTGATCGATATAACGATAAGCTTTTATCAACATATAATGATAACAAGGCTAACATATTGCCTTGTTATCGATATCGATGTGCCTTGATTGTCGATGAGACAACAAAATGTACACGTGTACAGTAGACATGAAATAATCTTTTAGTCTGTGACCAGATTCACATACAGTTTTCCTTTCTAAATTTACTCAGAGTTTTCATCAGGCCACTTTCAGCATGAAATTCACCAGAAATCCGAGGAATTTCACAGCTTGTGTTAGTAAAATGCCATTGTCCAGCAGTGTGTACAAAATGAGCAAAAGAGTATATTTTGGAGATGACCACCAAGTATAGACAAAACTATCAATCAGCTCCATCAACTACTGTTGTAGTAGTTCAATCATATTCCTGCAATACACTTGAAAAAAGTCCAAATAAAAATGAGCAACCACCCATGTATAAGGAACTAAGTGAGGATAGATAACACCAAGGCAAGAATGCTTTACTATAGTATCTAAAATACTCATCATAATTAGAACATTTTGATACACTAGATATGCACTGGCAACCTGTCTCACAATTGTTAATGCCAAACATGAATACTGATAATTAATAAATCATAAACGTATCTGCTAATCTAACAACAATTTCATGATACTAACTGCCTTCACATTGACAAATAGCAAAAGCATTTTGAGTCTTTCAACCAAAACTTAGTTTAAGTAATTGTACGTACACCACACACAAACATGCAATCTTCTAGAGACATAAAAAGACAAAGCATAAACAATACCTCATCTTCACTTTGTTTTGTCCTAGAGTTAGACTTTTCATGAGAACTTGATGCATCTCCACCAACATCCTATTGGATTTAAGGGCAATATCAAAATCTTAGAAACATAAATATTAAAAGTACTTCAGCCATGTAATGCAACTCTTTTGAATCCAAACCAATTTACCTATTACTTTTGATAGTATGCCACAGAGTCCTCGTACTCAACCATTGCATTATATAGAGCCTTCTCCTGAACCAAAAAGATATCCTATAAAATGTCTATAACACAAGTTTGGTGTGATAACCTTCGCATCAGTTGTATGAACGCTACCAAACAAGACAACCAACTAAATCTTGTACAACCCACTTTAGGGAATGCTTATAACTAATTCACCAAACGAACCAGAGAAAAATCAGGAAGCCAAAAAAAAACTCCAAATATACTTGGGGGGCAAAAATAAACCAGAACTGCCAAGACTCTAGATAAAAAGTGTTTTTTCAGGGAGAAAGTTTCAATAGATTTGCTGCTTAGACTCTATATGGAAATCTAGTCCAAAACAACTACTAAAATCCCATAAGTTAAAAAAAAAATCTCAAAAAAAGATCTAAACCAAATCAATGTCGACAAAATCAACTATAAAAACTCATAAAAACCAAGAGAAAACAACACACGCAATGGATTTACAATTTCTTACCGACTAATCACGCAAAGGACCCATCCTCCAACCCACAGATCATATTATATCTAAGTCAGAAGTCATGATCAGAGAGAGGAGGTCATGTTGGCATTCTTAAAACAGAACCGAAATGTAAAAGCAAGAACACATATCGGTAGACGCCATGGATAAAAAGAGCATTGGTGCAAGTGCACGATGTTCTCCTCAGCCTATCGACGCCCACGATGAGCCCAGGTTGTCAAGTTGATGGTGAGAAGGACCCTGAACCCGAATGAGAGAAAGCGAACACCCTTGGTTGCACTCATTAAGCAACCATGTCTCTTTATAGACTTCTAAGAGAAGCCTGTAGTGGGAGGTTACCACTATCAATGGTTACCCTTCATGGGCAGATGCAATAACTGCCCTGTAACTCCCATGAGTCATGCTATCCCATGATGTACCCATGTCAAACTAGGTCACATTAGTTTAGATATGATCTCTCATTTGATCCATTGACATGGAAAAATACTTCATTAAGGTTTTACTGTTATCTCGATTCAATTTATATGTGGGTTCACATTATCCTGTATCACAAGAATAAATCATATGAGTCATGAAGATGAACACTTTATGAAATGCCATATTTTCATGTACTACAATATAATTCATTTTCAGTGTTTTAGCATGTTAAAATTATCTTTATGAATAGGTTGGTCTTTAACTCATTTTGTTGGTCCTTTAACATTGTTATTCTACTATTCTCTCTACCCAAATGAGAGATCCTTTATACAAAATCAATAATACAGAAAACCATAGATAATCAATTTAGCTTCACAAATGTGATCACATATAACCATAATATATTGTCATACATCAGAAGGAATCAAATAGACCCATCCCCTTTACATGTTGAGAAAATAATCTCAGTACTAGCCCTTTAGTAAAGGGATCCTTAGTCATTTCCTTCACACCAATGGTATCAATACACATTAAATAATTATCAGTCATTTATTTAACAACAAAGTACTTTAACTCTATATGTCGACACAAAGTTGAGTTTTTGTTGTTATTCGAGAAAGACACAACAACTTTATTATCACAAAAGATCTTTAATAGTCTCTCAATAGAGTCCACAATCCCAAGACCCATAATGAAGTTTCTTATCTAAATCGCCTGAGAAGAAGTCTAGTATAGAGCAATAAATTTTGCCTCTATGGTATGAGCAACAGTTGTAGATTGCATTTCGCTTCTCCATGAGATGACACCACCTTTCAGTATGAAGATGTATCTAGTAGTGGACTTTCTACTATCGAGACATCCTCTCAAGTTTGCATTAGAGTATCCAATGACCTCGAGGTGGTCAACCTTTCTATAAGTCAACATATAGTCTTTCGTTCATTGCAAATTGCACATAAAAAATCTCAAGACCCATAATGAAGTTTCTTATCCAAATGGTCTAAGATGAAGTCCCGCATAGAGCAATAAATTCTACCGCCATAGTATGAGCAACAATTATAGATTTCATTCCGCTTCTCCATGAGATGACACCACCTGCCAGTATGAAGATGTATCCAGTAGTGGATTTTCTACTGTCGAGACATCCTCCCAAGTTCGCATCAGAGTATCCAATGACCTCGAGGTGATCAACCTTTTTGTAGGTCAACATATAGTCTTTCATTCCTTGTAAATTACGCATGATCTTCTTCGCTGTCTTTCAATGCGCAATGCATGGATTTGACTGATATCTACCAAGCATTCCAACAATAAATGTGATATTTGGTCAAGTGCAGGTCAGAACGTTCTGTAAACTCTCAACTGCCGAAGTATATAGGACAATTGTCATCTAAGTCTTTTCATTGTCATCATGGGGATAATCCTTTAGACTCAATTTATCCCCTTTCACTATGGGTGTCGAACTAGGAGAATAATTCTCTATCTCATATATTTTAAGAACCTTAAGGATATAAGATTTCTTAGAGAGGCCAATGACACCCTTAGTTCTATCACGACACATCTCAATTCCAAGGACATATGCAACCTCACCGATGTTCTTCATGTCAAAATGAGAGGAAAGAAAATCTTTTATCTCATGTAGTATGCTCAAATCATTAGTTGCAAGAAGAATATCATCAACATATAAAACTAGAATTATGAACTTACTCTCACTAGCCTTAAGGTATATATGTTATTAACAATGTTTTCAGTGAATCCAAAGTTTAAAATAACATGATTGGACTTTTTATACCACTGTCGAAAGGCTTGTTTAAGTTCATAAATTGACTTCTTCAATTTGCAAACTAAATGATTTGAGTCATCTACACTGAAACCAGAAGGTTATTATATATATACCGCTTCTTCCAGATCTTCATTCAGGAAAACAGTTTTTACATCCATTTGATGTAGCTCTAAATCAAAATGAGCTATAAGGGTCATGATTATCCTCAATGATTCCTTGGTTAAGACAGAAGAAAAAGTCTTATTATAATCAATGTCCTCTATCTGTGTGAAACCCTTTGCAATAAGTCTAACATTGTACCTCTCCACTTGCCCTTTAGAGTTTATCTTAGTCTTAAAGACTCACTTACAACCAAGTCTTACTTCATCAGGTCGAGGTACCAAATCCCACACTTGGTTCTTTGCCATAGAATCAAGCTCTTCTTTCATGGCATTGATCCAATGTGTTGATCTTTCACTTTTAATGGTTTCTGCAAAAGTGAATAGATAATCATTAATGTTTATGAAATCATTGGGTTATTGCAAATACACCACATAGTCTGGATGGATAACAGATTTCTTGGTTCTCGTAGACCTTCATACATGTGCTATAAGTGGTTCAAAATGAGCCTTTACATCATGTTGTTGTTGTATATCTTCATCAACAACTTATTCTATTTGAGATTGATGTTCATTGACCGAATTTTCCTTGGCATTATCCAAATGGACAATGATACGAAAAACTAGGTCCTTATTCTTCGCATGTATGGAATATGAATCTTATATTTTTCTAAATTCAAAACTTTGAGATGCATCTATCTCAATAGAACTATTTTCAAGAAATCTTGCTTTATCTATTTTTACTATTTGTAGTGTATGAGATGGAAAATAAGACCTAAAAGCCCTTTGATCTTTCTGGATAACCAATGAAAAATTCACTAGTCATCCTAGGATCAAAGGCTTTTACATATGGGTTATACAATTTAGCTTCAGTTGAACATCTTCATACACACATATATGACAAAGAAGGTTTCCTATCAGTCCATAGCTCATAAAGAGTCTTTTGGATAGCCTTCGTAGGAACCTTATTCAAAATATGCACTATTGTCCTAAGAGCTTCACCCCACAAAGTCAAAGGAAGATTAGAGTGATTCAACATTGCTTGAACCATTTTTTTAAGTGTAAAGTTTCTTCTTTCAGCTACACAATTCTGGTAAGCACTATCAAACATATTATATTGAAGTACAATACCTTTCTCTTTTAGAAATCGCGTCAATGACCATTCATTTTGTCTCATCTCAGTGAAACAGCCATAATATTTGTCATCTCTATCAGACCTAACCACTTTAATAACTTTACTGGTTTGTTTCTTTACTTCTTTCTTCAAGTTTTTAAAAACCTAAAAGACTTCTGATTTTTCAAATAATAAGTAGAGATACATAGACAATGAGTAATCGTCTATAAAGGTAAAAAAATATTGTTCACCCATGTAACTCTGAGAAAAAGGCCCACAAACATCTGTATGCATGATTTCTAATTTTTTATGGCTACGTTTGACATCTTTCTTATATGTGTTTGACTGCTTAGCCTTTATGCAGTTGACACATGGTTTTGTATTTGTGAAATCAAAGGATTTAATAATTGCTTCTTTCACAAGTCTTTAGACTCTCTCTTTCAAGATGTATCCTAACCTTTGAAGTCAAAGCAAATAGAATTGATGCTCTTTTAGGCCACGTTTATTGCCAATCATTATGTTCTCAATGAAGTGAGATTCTTGAATTTGGAATTTAGTTTTTAAATGATACAAACCATCACACACATATGCAAATTCTACAGGAATATAATTTTTAATAATAATAAGCTTAGAGTTTTCAAATTTAAAGATAAAACCAAACTTATCCAGTTTTGAAATCGAAATAAGGTTCTGACTATAGGATAAAACATAAAATGTATTAACCAAATCTAAAATGAATCTTGACCCCAACACAACTTTGCAGATCTCAATGTTCTTGACATGCAAACACATCTTATTTTCTAAGAGGATGTTGCTTTCATGCTCTATTGGTTCTCTTTTGTTCAGAAATCCCTGCAAAGAATTGACAATGTGCATCGTGGAACCAGAATAGATCCACCAACTATGCAATGGAACATGGATTAAATTGCACTCATAAAAAATAAATAACTTATTACCTTTATTCTCGAGCTATTTATTATGCTTCAGGTAGTCCACATTTTTATGTCTCTTCTTCTTATAGAAGAAAGACTTTATAAAAGAACCTTATGCCTGTGATTTAGCTTTTTCTTGAGAGTTTGAACTCTTTCTAGAGGTTTTCTTCTTATTCTTCTTCTTGAAGGAACTTTTCTTTGCCCCCGACTTATGTTGTTCCTAATGAGAGGCCATATGTGCAATCAGCACCCTCCCACCCTTTAGTCTTTCTTCTTGGTCAAGAGATCATTAAAAGACCATTCATCATTATGTGTGTTGTAGAAGATTTTGAAGGATCCATATTTGATAGCCATCGAGGTCAAAATCAGATAGACCATAAACGAGTCTAAAATGACAAACTTTATGCCATTTAGCTAAGATGCAATGTTCCTCATCTCCAAAATATACTGTAGGATGTGACTATCACCAAAATACAGTGGCGTAACTAGGATTTATGTGAGGGAGGGGCAAACAGCGGTGTAGAAAAAAAATTGTGTGATAGTCGGGGGTTCGGGGGCAGCGCCCCCCAAAATTTTTTTTTGAGATAAAATAAAAAACTACTTCATATGGACGAATCAAACTATTTGCTGCAGTTAGGGCTGGGCTGGGCTACAAAAATGGATAAAAATCTATTTCATATGGAATCAGGGTTGGGCTAGGACTAGGCTTTTAAAAAAAAAATTACTATTTCGGGAGGCAGGACTGGGCTACAGCCCAATCCTGCCCCCCTAGCTACGCCTTTGCCAGAATATTTCATAGACACCAACTTTCACATTAGTGTATTGGACCTAACCTTATTAGAACTGACAAACTGAGCCTCAATGGCTCCCAAGAATGCCTTCACTATCTTGCAGTGACGGATGGTGCCTCAAATGTTTTTAGCCACTCGAGTTTGCAAAAGCAACAAACTAAGTCTAATTGAGTGCTCTGACTTTTCAGAGATAGCCTTCTGCTCAATTGTACTCTGCTCTGTAATCGTGGGAGGTTCATCAATTCTAAGAGTCAAATCCAGGCCTATGTAACCTAAAGTTAATAATATTATTTATTTTCAATCTGAGAAATTAGATCCATCTAAAATGGAGATGTTACTAGAACCGTCAATAATAAAGGACCTGGTACTGCAAAAAACGAAGAAAAAAAACTTTTAATTTCTCAAATGAGACTCGTGTTGAAAAAGTAAAAATTGAGATCCTTTATTATTTATATTTTCTAAGACAAGCATAATTGGGTCATTATTGTTCCGCTTTAGTGAAATTGATAATACTCATAGTTGTTTTGTCTCCTCAATTCATAAGAAATTGACTTCAACTGGTGAAACTAGTATATCATGTAACCATTAGGCAATTTGGCATTGTACCTTTGGGTACGAACATGCTTCATGGGTTGGTATACACATCTACTATTATACCTTGTCTGAATTTGGAACACAATGACCTACCTTTGGGTAGAATTGATCATGCATATATTTTACATTTTATTCATACTATTTTATACATGATCCATAGAAAAATTGCATTAAAAACTCATTCTTATCTTTATTTTTGAGAAACTGCATTGAAATTGAAAATATCATAAAATCGCATATTTTAGAACTTGCCCTGCATTTTTCAGTGTTTTAGTTAGTTTAGAATTTTTCTAATTCGTAACCTAATTAGATTATGAGTGTATTTACTAATTTTAATTAGTTTAGAAAATTTCTTTTGAAAAACATATTTTTGAGGAAGTCCTGTTTTGGAATTTCTGAAAAAAAATTGGACTTTCATAAAAAATCACGTTTTGACCTAAGGGAATGAAAAATACTTTGTATTCAAGCACACAATCTAAACTACTCTTTATTGTCTTAAAAATAAAAATTAATTAACTAAATAAACAAGAAAGTGTTGCCTTTACAGAGAGCTTAAACAAATAAATAAATGGTTTTATTACAGACCCAATTGAATTAAATAAAGAAAATCCTCATTCTAAAAAGAAAAGAAAAGGCTTCAGTGCTTGAGTCTTTAGTAGTCCCTCTTGAATTGATTTGCTTCTCTTTGTCCTTCCCTCTATGTTTATATGTAGACTATGTTTTCTTTTGCTCCCTGAGGGGCACTTTTGAGGGCCTGAAGGGACTTCAAATGACACTTTTGAGGGCTTGAGGGAACCTCAGAGGGCAATTCGGGGGTACGAAAAGGGGGCTCACCACGCGTCCAAACTCTTCTCTGCAAAAATAAAAAACAAAACAAAGCAGTACGAATGAAACGAAACAAAAATCTAATAACTAAATGGCAAAATAAATCAGCAAAACCAAGATTCAAACTAACTAGGAACAAACTAATAACATGAACTAACTATGAACAAACTATTAACAACTAAAACAACCTAACTAACTAGTATTCAACTAATGTAACAAACTAATAATCAATTTAACTAAGTAATCAAGAAACTAACTTGCTAACAAACTATTGATAATCTAAACTAAATTATCATGCACTATATGTTGAACGGTGATTCAAAATAAACTAACTTGACAAAAAAATCTAGAGCTAATGTTATCTAAGTAATAAACTAAAGGAACAAGAATCAGTTGTTTCTCTTTTAACAAAACTAGATATGCAAGACAAAAAAAAAATCAGAACAAAGCTAATTAAATGACGTGAAGTAGTTTTAAACTAAATAATAGAATTGCACAAAAACCATCTACAACACAACATGCCTAAATGAAAGTAATGCTAAACTATTCTAAGAAACCGATAATTGATAAAAAGGGAAACTCGGCTAAACTATTTTATTTGAATCTAAACAATTAAAATGTTAAACTAACAAATTAATTCTAATGACACCTGGTACCCTAAAGTCATCTGGTTTGGGAGCCACCAGCCTGAAAGCCCGTTACATGGACTTTATAGAGAGCCTAATAGATGTTGACATTGCACATGACAAGAAGCAAGTTATACGTAGAACTATAAAAATAGAAGGTCTAGTGATTCAAGCAATTAAGTCCAAGGGATACTTTGTATCTGGTGTCCTAAGGTCGTCTGGCCTAGGAGTCACTGACCCAAAGCTCATTACACAGGACACAAAAACTAAAAATTTGATATAGTGTTCAACAAAAAGAAAGAAAAAATGTGAAAAAAATCAAAAAATCTGAAAAAGAAAAAGTTCATTGCTTATGAATAAGTATTGAGAAAACTCATGCATAAAACATATAAGTAAGGAGAAATAAATAATGATATGTATGTATTTGATTTTCTGAGAATAAAGCATAAAGGATTATGATATTTAGAAAAGTAAAAGAAAAGGTTTTACTCCGTGGTGGCATGCAAAAGACTCTAATTATGTTTTGAAAGTATAATGGCATGAAATATTCATGAAAACAAACTCCTTAACTGCCTAATGCTTCTTGAATTAAAATCTTTATGCATACATGACAGAGATGTTTGTGGGTAGCATCACTGCAAATCCTCATGAGACCTTACTCGTTCACTAAGGTAACCTGGGGGTTTTAAAGAGCTTGTTGTATACGCTAAATGCAACCGTGATTCCTACGAAAGTGAGTTAGGTTTTTGCTCTTTTTAGTTTATTTTTGTTTTTGTTTTTGTTTTTGTTTTTGTTTTTGTCAATTTGCTCGAGGACTAGCAAACGATAAGTATAGAAGAATTTGATCATGCATATATTTTACATTTTACTCATACTATTTTATGCATGATCTATAGAAAAATTGTATTAAAAACCCATTCTTATCTTTATTTTTGAGAAATTGCATTGAAATTGAAAATAACATAAAATTGCATATTTTAGAACTTGCCCTGCGCTTTTCAGTGTTTTAGTTAGTTTAGAATTTTTCTAATTCGTAGCCTAATTTGATTTGGAGTGTATTTACTAATTTTAATTATTTTTGAAAAACACATTTTTGAGGAAGACCTGTTTTAAAATTTTTTAGACTTTCATAGAAAATCATGTTTTAACCTAATATTTAGTATAAATATTATTTTTCAACCTACAGCCCACGTTTTTCTCTTTTAAGAAAATGCAGGCCTCTTCTCCCTCTTCTCTTCTCTTTCTCCTCCTCTTCATTCTCAACCGGTTCTCCCTCGATCTCTTCCTTTCTCTCTTTGATTCATCTTGCTTTTAATGTTTTTCTATCACTGGTTCTTCTTGCCTTGGTTGACGGAGGCGCGTGCATCTCTAAGGTAAAAATTACTTTTTTTTTCTCAACTCCTCTGTTGGAGACAGATCAAAAGGTACGTTTCTTCTCCCCTATCTCTATAGTTTTAGTTTTAGTTTTAGTTTTTGCATGGCATTTATCATATCATTTCATGTAGTTATTTATCTATTGCATATTTCTTACATTTAATTTAGTTTAGTTTATTTCTTGCATCTAAAAATATAAAAAAAAAGAAAAAAAAAGTAGCAAATAGTTTAGTATAGCTATTTTTATTGTTTTGCATGCCAAAGTAGATAGTCATTTTTTTAGTAGTTCCTAATTTTAATTCATGTTAGTTGCTACTATAGTAGAATTAATTAGTTTATTTTTATAAATTAGTTTAGTTAAAATTTAGTTTAGATTAAGTAATGGTAGTCGATTTAGGTTTTGTCAATCTTCATGTATTTGATAAAGCAGTAGTTGCATTCTTTTTTGAATAACTGTGTTGTTCTCCTGTTTATTTCATTCAATTCGTTAGATAGTTGTAGTTTAATGCATGCTAGTTTGTGAATCATTTATTTCAATTTAGTAGTTGCAATAGTTTAGTTCTAATTAAATACTTATTAGTCGATTCTTAGTTTTATTTAATAATTAGTTAATTAGTATAGTTAGCATAGGTTGATGTTTATTATTGTCATTGTTTTTAGATGTTGAAATCCGTACAACACGTTTTGTTATTTGTCATTAGTTTAATTGTTAGCTTAATCTTAAGCTTTAATTAAGCATTATAATTCGGTTAGCATTGTTTTATTTGTTATTGTTAGTGCTTTCTTTATTTAGTAGTTAGTTATAGCTATTCATGTTAGATTAGTGATTAGTTCTTCATATTAGTTTAATTACTTTCTTGATCTTTAGTTACTTAGTTTCTTGTTAGTAGTTAGTTTTACTATTTTGTCTTTTAGTGCAATGGGTAGTTACATGTTATGAGTTATTTCATGATAGTTTATTTTATGTTTTTGTAATTTTTGGTTGAAACTAACAATGAATTTCTGAGAGTTTTTGTACTTTATTTTGTGTTTTGTCTTTTTATTCTTGCAAGAAAGCGTTCAGACATGCAGTGAGCCCTTGAAGAGCCCTCTGAGATCCCAAAAAGATCTCCTCAAAAGGCCCCTCAGGGAGCCCTCGTAGATCAATTAGCAGGTAGAAGAAGAAAGGAAGAGACAAAAAGCTCGATCATTGAAGACCTTTTCTTTTCTTTTTAGCTTAGGGTTTATTTGATTTATTTAATTCATTGGGTCTGTAATAAAACTGTTTATTTATTGGCTATCACATTGCTTTTATTAAAAATATTGTTTTAAAAATCTATTTCATAAAACTTACACCAAGAATCAGTGTTTCATAATGTCATACACAATCATAATACTGAATCTTAACATGGTCCAAGGAATGCACAATCAACATAACTTAGATCACTTTGGTGATTGAATAAATCAGTTAATCGAGATCTTTTACCGCAAACATATTCGTATTATAGAGCATGCTCATGTACACATGATAATGCATGTATATTCATGATGAAATATGTATTATATCATCAAAAATATAAATTCATGCTTCAACATATATGTATAAATAAATTTTGATGAAAACACATCATATATGTCATGAATTTAGTCATTATTTATTCTTAAATATCATGAATAACTTAAATAATATTAAATACATATAAAAAGTCATGCCTCCATGATAATATACACCTATAAAGCATGAAAAGTTAGCAAAAACATGCTCTTATGGGTAAAACCCAGGGTTCTTATTATGGAACAGGTCTAAAAATACTTCGAACCGGTCTTAAACGGCCCTGAACCGATCAACTAAGGGCGTGAACTGGTTTTGAAGCAATCAAATTGATCTAAAACATGTACAAAAGCCTATAAACCCTTAAACTGAATGAGAAAATCCATGCTCCTTTAGAGATTCATGAAAATAGAGTTTCTACATTAAGGAACCGGTGAAAAACTGATAGGAACCAATCAAAAGTGGCTCTGAATCGGTCCTAGAATAATCCATATCGGTAATAGAACCAGTTCAGTCCTTTAAAGGTTTAAATAGTACATAGAGCTTATTTCGGACCTGATCTGATTCAACCTGGATCCATATTCAGTTTTAATGGATCCCAGGTCGAATCCAGACCCATTTATAAATGGGTCTGATATTGGATCCCATGATCCAAACTCAATCTAGATCCAGATCTGACCAAAATAGGATTCGTGTCAGATCTGAATCCATAACCCATCCAGATCTGGGCCCAGTCGAAACAAGACCCGAGTTAGATCCTGGAACCTGACCCAGTCCAGACTTAGACCCAGTCCAAACAAGACCCGGGTCAGATCTGGGTCCTCAACCCGATCCAGACCCAGAACCTATCCATAATGTTCGGGTTAGATACGGATCATCAACCCAATCCAGACCCAACTTGATCCATAATGGATTTGGATGATGGGTCTAATCTGTTCAGGTCTGACCATTTCTCCAGTTACAGGTCCGACCAAGACATTGGGTCTGACCCAGACATTGGGTCCAAACCCTATCCACCCAGTCCATAATGGATCCAGCTTCCTGGTCGGGTTTCTACTGTAGGTAGCTACAGTGGAAACCCGACGGTGTTCGGTTTTAAACCGAACACCTTCAGTTTACACAAAAACTGAACACCGCCCACATCGCCCCCCTCTTCAAGCGGCCCCCGACACTGATGGTTCCACTGACGAAGGCCACCTCATAGCGATAGACTGTTGCCAACGTGTCCTCTCTATTGGTGCCGATGAAGGTAAGGGAAAAAGGGTTTTCATTTTTTTTATATGCATGCATCGTCGAGGTTGTCATCACCACCGACGGCTGGCCAAAGCAGCCGACGGCGACGGTCAGTCGTTGTCTTCCACCGTCATCCGTTGGCAGTTGCAATGCCCGAAAGCAAACAAAAAAATAGAATCCCCCTTTTTTTTATACATCAGTCGTCGATTGTCATCTTCACCAATGATCAGCCAAAGCAGCCGATGACGACAATCGGTCGATGAAACCAGTCATCGTCGGCCTCTGTCGTCCACCAGCGATTACAGTGATTGCAGGCAGGAAACTTCGGTTCCATGTTGTTGCAGTGACGCATACCATCGGCTACCTCATACAGTCAATCCCGGATGCCATCGACGATGATGTCCCATCACCGGCATTGACTTTCCTCTGTCGACGATAGCATCTGCCCAAAGTTTGGCAGTTGCAATTGCTGAAAACTGCAAATTAGGGAACTCAGTTCCCTGATTTCTGTAGTAATACCTTCTACCGATGATTTCCCGAGTTGAAGCAGCTCAGGCAGAGACAATTGGGGTTTCACCCTCGTGTCTCTGCTAACCTCCTTTCTGCGGTCTGCCATATTGTCATTGGCGTCAACGGCCAATCGCTGACAGAAACCAGCCAACAACAAGTTCAGTGAGGGAGAATGACAACATAAGTTTCCCCATCGCCATCCAACTTTCCAAGTCCGGTGAGGGAGAATGCCGATAGAAGTTCTGGCAAGTGCTACATGAATGTCGATGCACCCACACCACAAACAAACGCAGCAAAATGCTTTGTGTGGGCCCATAACCCATTGTTGGCATTCTTAAAATGAAACCAGAATATAAAAGCAAGAACACATACCGATAGAGGTCATAGATGCAAAGAGCGTTGGTGCAGGTGCACGGCGTTCTTCTCAGCCTATCGACACACACGATGAGCCCAGGCCATTAAGTTGATGGTGAGCAGGACCCTGAACACGAATGAGAGAAAGAGGACACCCTTGGTTGTACTCATCAAGCAACCATGCCTCTTTATAGACTTCTA
Organism: Nuphar pumila; assembly: GCF_984573655.1. Lineage (NCBI taxonomy): Eukaryota > Viridiplantae > Streptophyta > Magnoliopsida > Nymphaeales > Nymphaeaceae > Nuphar > Nuphar pumila. The sequence continues at coordinate 113,099,538 of NC_143252.1, read as the reverse complement.
AGAAAAGCATGTAGTGAGAGGTTGTAGTGGGTGGTTATCACTATTAGTGGTTACCCTGCATGGACAGTTGCAATAACTGTCTTGTAACTCCCATGAGTCATGTTATCCCATGATGTACCCATGTCATGCTGGGTCACATCAAATTGGATACGATCCATATTTCAACAGGCAACGATGGAGGTGGCCACAGAGAGAGGGGGCAGGCGATGGAGATGGCCAGAAAGAGAACAAGGGTCAGTGATGGAGGTGGCTGGAGAGAAAGGGCAGGCAACAATGGGGGCAAGGGCTCAACTGAGGGAGAGGAAGTCGACGATGAAGGTGGCTTGAGAGAGAGGGCTGACGACGATGAGGGGCAAGAGTTCAGCTGATAGAGAGAGGAGGTCGAAGAAACAGGGTTGGTGATGGCAATAGGGGACCTCGATTTAGAGTGAGAGGAGAGAGGAGGTGAGAAAGAGTCTAGGTGTCGGAAGGGACTCGACCCCTAACGTCGGTAACTCAAGCGATTCATTTTTCAAATAAAATACAGATGCATCTGTTGGCTACTTTTGTCAGCTATGGAATAGTCGGTCAATAAATAATATCGTCGTTATTGCTTTATCAAGGCTGGCGACTGCGATGGTCTTGGCTAGGTTATTATGAAGTTATAGCATGGACAAATATTCGCCGCTATTGACCCTCATCTTTGCAGGCAGAAGCAAGGCATTTCAAGGGATATCCTCTTTGACGTTATTGATGAAACTAATAGCGGCCAGATTTATGACCATCATAGAGTAATAGCAGTAAGATTCATGGCTCACCGTTATGGATGAAGCTAATAGCAAAGAAAAAAATATTATTGTTATTGTTTGATCAATAACAATGAATTTTTTTCTCGTCATTAAAGAGCCGCTGCTATTGACCCTCATCCTTTTAGTAAAAGAGTTAGAAAGGGCTCACTAAAGAGGTTTATGTGGCAGTAAGATATTTCATGGTTGTTATTTTAGGGTGTGTGGATTCACAGAATTGGGGAAATTGGAATCCAAAACCTTTTTATTTTTAGTCTTAGTGTATATAGGAATTAGAATATTGTTCCACTTTTTTTTTTTGATATTTGCATGAAGAATCCACTCACAAGATCGCTGGCTCTGCCTATCGCACTTATGATCGTTGTCTTGGCAGTGTAAAACTTTGTGGGCTTACCCCTTGCTCCTAGGAAGTTACAACGCTTCGACTTGCGCAAAGGTTGACGCGCATGGGATTTGAACATAGATTGCCTGCCTAGCGGCCTAATGAAGAAAATCAATTCCATAGAATTGAATTCCTTCATTATCTAAAATAAAAAGGGGCAGCTCAACACTTCCTCTTAGTAGGACTTTTGAACCAGGTTATACCACATCTAACTCATATTATTGGATCTGGATAACACGTATCAAAGTCTGATTTTTTCCAAACGAAAACAGGGCTTTTTTTTAAGGAAGGAAAACCCTCACCGAGAACAAGTCACTTAATAGGCCCGCCTCCCTGCGAAGTAAAACTCGGGGTTGAGGACACGATCACCCAGCCTTAAGTGTCCCAACCATGAGAAAGCAACAGCAGCCTCCATGCACCATCTGGATTTGATCCCAGTAATATAGGGCTGAATATTAATATTCTTGCCTATATTCTAATCACATCTGAACTTTTAAGTGGGATCCAAACTAGGTCAAGAACTACACCAGGCCTAAACTAACCAGTCCATTTCTTTCACTTAAAGAATAATAGTTTTAAGCATTTCGGCATCTAAATCCCGATTCTAATGTAAGCATTTTTTTTGGCAATTTAATAATCAACGGTCATAAACACACTAAATTCATAAATTTAGAAAAATGTATTTTTCATCAAAAAGTTGATCCAAGGGCAGATCCCTAGTGAATTGATCGACTATGCTGAACATTTCTAAGCCGTCAGATTGAGCCAAAACAACTTACAAGTACTAGATTTCACTTGCAGATGACTGTATCCAATATTTATCCTTGTACACAGACCCAAGGGGTTTGGCCTAGTGGGATGAGGCCTAGACCGTTTGACGGGCAGTCTAGGTTCAAATCCCATGGGCATCACCCCTTGCGTAAGCCGAAGCGACTCCCTGGGGTCAAGGGGTAAGCCCTCAAAGTTTTACGCCGACATAGACAGAGACCGTAGGTACAGAAGGCTGAGCCAGCAAGGCTAGGTCTCTGGGCTTAGGGTGGTTTCTCCAAGTATATTTATTTATTTATTTATTTATCCTTGTACACGTACGATCATGCATTGGTGTGGACTCCACCTGTGCAGACAGGCATGCAGATGCATACCTATGTAGGCCATTGGATCTGAAAATTCTGACGTTGCAAAATGTCTTCGGTGATGACTAATGAATTTTGCTAATGGTAGGTTTTGTCGGGTCATGAAAATGGATTCTCAAACCGGGACCCACATAATTTCAGAAATTTACTTTTACAGAAAATACACAATTTTATCAAGTTTCAAAACTATTTGTGCTCTTCTCTAATATCGGATCAACTTGGTTAGATTAGATCCAACGACTAGGAATGCAAACCTATGGATCGGATCAAGCTTGACCGACACTGGATCCGAATTTCAAACAATGGATCCCGTTTCATATCTGAACCTGGCTTGAATATCACGGTAGAATTCCATATCTGAACATTATCTGAGTCCCTATGGTACTGGATCCACTGAAAATGGGTCAAATATATTGAATTTCTTGTGCTATATGTAAATGGGGTCGGGTTATACCCAGCCCCAACCTGGTTTCAAACATATTTACTTACCTGATTCTGATCGGTACCCACCTAGACCTTAGCACAATTGTTCTGAATCCAACCTGTATTAAATATGTTTTATCCAGATCTAATAATACGGGTCGGATCCAGTTTAGAAGCAGGTTTGAACTCCAGCCCATTTGCATCCCTGCCAAGAATCCTTCTGATTTTGGCAATTTCAAATAAGCTTAATAGCTCAAGTCGCAACTTTTGCTAGATTTTAATACTCGAAACAGTTATAAGTTCATGGATCGAACTGATCAGATCCATAACATTTTACATTTATTTGGTCTAAAAAAACATTTTGGTTTAATCAATGAATATTGATTTTGAATTCTTAGAATTGGGCTTAGCAGTTCATATTTCCCATTGAATTTTTTTTTGAAAGAAATAATAATTCATTAAAAATTCCACTTGGACCAAATAAAATCCACTAAATATCTTTTTTTATCTTCCTTCATTCGCCAAGTTTGTACTCTCTATGAAGTTTAGTCCCAATTGATGAGGAATCGAGTCAAAGATGATGTTCCAGCTCCATCCAAAGAAACTGTTACTCAAGAGTGTAAGACAAGACAATGAACAAGAAGATCCTAAAGATATTGGTGAAATGCCCCCTTTAGTTGGGGAGTGCACTAATTGAAGATTTGAAGTTGTGCCTTAGGTTGAGGAAGCAAACCATGGATCCGTACACGCATAAAGGCCTTGTCAACCTCTCCAGCAACAACTGTAGGACAAGACTTCTTGAGGAGATAGTCGATGTACAACTCGGACAGTAAGAAATACTTTTGATTGGCACTGCTTGAAGTTTAACCCATTAAAAAGATCAAGCTTCTCAAGCTCACGTCGCTTGGATGTCGAACTAGGGGTCATGATTCAAGTTCTAAAATTGTTGGAACGCAGTAACCAAACACCAGATTTTTGAAAAAATCGAGATTTCAAACCTAGATGCACATTCTTAAGATTGTTATCTTTATGACTTCAATTGCCCCACTTTGAGATTTTTGAATACCTGAATTGTGAATTGGTGCGACTAAATCTCTAGGATACAACTAGGCTTGGACCTCAAGAGAGTCACTTCTTCCCGAGACTAAGTGACCTGTTTCATACACGAACTTGTAAGCCAAATAACCTCCAGTCTTGTGCACAATTGCCTTCCATCCTCTTTGGTAAGATAGGCAGTATGTTTTCTCATGGAGTTTCGGTTGACCATAGCATGGAAGTAAGCTGTATTTTTGTCGCCCCCCCTTTTCAATCCATCAACAACGTGACTTCTGTCTCCATAAAGCGTCCTCCATTTCAAAGATCGAATGAAGCTAATCTGTTAAGTCGATACCCTGCTCAATAGCTTCATGATCATCGGCATCCACACTGACTGCAATAAGGAAATAGTTTCCTTGATGGCGGCAATGCGCTGTGGAAGGTCTCCTGCCACAACTTAGGGACAAGACTGACTCACTGTTAGATGGGTTGTTCCACGCTTTGAACCTTTTCTTAACCTCCTTTCGTTTACTTGCTAGCCAGACCATAGGGCATCCCCAGTTGGATTAGGCTGTTAATATTAGGCACTCCAATCTGCAACATAGTACTCAAGCCAAGCAGATGAAAGGATGATGCCACTCTGTGAGATCCTCTAAATGCCATAAGTGATCCCTGGCCATGGTCACAACAATATATATATATATATATATATATATATATATATATATATATATATTCCCACCTTTATGCCTCAAAGTTTCCCTTAAACAGTTAAGATAGGATCATTGTACTGTGTCCTGCGTGTATGAAGTTATGAACCATTCTGAATTCTTGTTTCAAAAGTTCTCAGAAACTAGCAAAGTTTAGAAACCCTAAAGATTTAACTAAGATCTAGCTTAACTTTACATGTCACTTGATTTAAGCTTTATCAAGTGTCGGTTGAAAGCACGAGACATCAAAAAACCTTAGTTTATGGATCCCAATTTGTCATTTTAAGTACCCTGATTTGAACTTTGAGATAAAAAAGCTACGGTGAAAACACCAAGATAGTTTCTCCCACATGCCTAAAGGGAGTCCCATATACCCAATCATTGACCTCAGTCACCTTAAATCTTGCTTCACTTCTCACAGCCTCCCCTCCCTCCAAAGTCCTCAACAGTTTCCCTCTTTGCATATGGTGTTAGCCTTTTTATTGGTATTATAATGGGTAAATATTGGCAATCAATGAAGGTAAGAAACTAATGAGCAGAAATCACTTTTTTCTTCAAAAATTTCTAAGTTTTTGTACATCAAATGTTACAGATGTGATCTACATGGTTTGTTTAGTAGAAAACTTGTTTTGAATCATGTGATTACAACAAGTAATTAGGTTTTTAAAAGGGTCCAAAAATCAACGGCCCACAATGTGCCAAAATTTCTTAACTCAAAAGATACCATTTTAACATCAGAAAATCTAAGTCTTGATCCTTAGCAAACAAACCATGCTGAACACATCTCTGTGGTTAAATTGAGTTGATACAACTTGCCCCGATGATTTTTAGCTCATTAGTTCCTTACCTTCATTAGTAGCAAATATTTTCCATATTATGATAGGTCTTCGCACAATTAAGACATTCTATAAATTTTTTTTCCTCCTAATGGTAATACTTTTAAACATTTTCTGATGTTACTAATAAAGTTACAATTTTCCCAATATTCAAACCATCCAGATTATTTTACTCTCATCCGAATACAGACCTGCACACGATAAACCTTGCCAAGTTGGACTTGACCTAAGGAAAGGCCCTGTCCACGTTAGGCTAGTCTACCCAACAATGATATTATGCAGTATGCACTAGGTCAATGTGCCCAAAACACTGTGCGCTATGCCCATGTATCAAATTCATTCAACAAAGTCACCAATGTAACCATTGGTTGGCCGAAAAATCAACAATCACCTACACTCGTTTACCTGAGGTCATTGTGGTTGTGAACTCTCTCCAATTCCCAGTACTTGCATTAGCATCAGCAAAATTAGCACAACCTCCTTATTTAAAGAGTACTTCACAGTCGAGATCATTTCCCCTGCTGCAAGCTGCCCAGAGCGTCAAGTTTATACACATCAAGTTTCAAGGAGAGTTTGACTCCGGGAAGACTTTCATGGAGACCCCTTTTGCAGAAAGCAAGTCTGATTCCCCCCTCCCTCCACAGAAAATAGGGTCGGGCGTCGATTTTGGAGGGCAGATCAAGTGAAATCACATTGCAGACTTTTGAGTGTGCCGCTGCACCTGACCGCCCTCCATCTCTGGGGTACAGTCTCTCTCGTCTGTGGGCCCAACAGAAGATGGAGGGTGGATCAGGTGCAGTGGCACGCTAAAGTGTGCAGTGTGATTGCACCTGATCCGCCATCTTGATTTTGGGTAGTGGAAAGTGGCCCCCATGTTTGCATCGCTTAGTGGGGCCCATGACCACTTTCCATGAGACAAACCTTTTTTTTTCTCTGATTTAAATCAAGTCGTTTCTGAAACCATGAATTTTGTGTCCTGTCATACAACATTTCACAGCCAGGGGTAACACAAGAAAATGAGGGGAGACTTACAAAATCCCACCATAATAATGCATTTTCTAACACCACATAAGGACTTAAATCTCAATAGGAAAGTAATAAATATATTCTTGCATACCCAAAAGCTGGACATCTTGCACAACTATCTCTAAAATGTTTCCTGCAGTTAAAATCCATCGCACAGTGGGAAGCCATATTAGCCCACAATGCTGATGGATCACTTAAGAAGTGATCTCGCCAAGTGCTCCCTTGCTGTGGCAAAGGCTTGGGATATTGTCTGCAGAACAGCAAGTCAAAGAAGATCTTAAGCACACAAATAAATTAATATATAACATATCGAGCAGCAAGAAGATATAGTACCTGTTCAGAGAAGGGTGCCGATCCATCAAGACCATCTCTAGCCACTTTGCTGGCAATCACACTTGCTTCAGTTTCAAGGATAATCCTGAAAACAAAAATGAGAAGATATACTAAGATGGTCAAATCAGATCTGCTGAAGAGATCATCATGGCAGGGACTATTTTGCAAAATCTGATAGTGCAGGGACTATTTTGCAAATCGCCAATAAGGTTTGGACTACAACAACAACTATGCCTTCATCCCAAAACAATTGGGGTCGGCGATATGAACCAAAAAAAGAAAATCATTCTGGGTCTTCCACATGAATCCTTCTCCTCCAATCATTTCTATCCAATGCCATGTCCTCGGTGAGGTTCAAAGCATTCATATCCTTTCCTATCATCTTCATCCAAGTCTTCTTAGGCCTACCCCGACCTCTTTTAACTAATATATTTTCCCATTTCTCCATCCTTCTAACTGGAGCATCATTAGGCCTTCGCCGAATATGTCCAAACCACCGTAAACGAATTCTCTCTCATCTTATTTTCAATGGATGCAACGCCTACCTTCTTACGTATCTCCTCGTTTCGAATCTTATCTTTTATTGTGCCAATAAGGTTTGGACTATTTTGCAAAAAACCCTTTCTTCAATTTCATATTGATGGTCCTCCAAAAACGGGCCTCATTGACATTTTGTAAGTTGAATGATATTATCCTCAAACATATACTTGAATAGGTTCAGCCCATTTTTGTATAGCTGTGTAAATATTTGTGACTATGTTTAAACTAACTGTCACCAGAATTGATCCATATGTGTAGAAGAGAAAATGATCATTTGCATGCTCATGAGTCTCTCTGTGGGCTCGACGGTTCAACCACCACACAGGTCCATGTGGTCTTCACAGCCTACATGGATTCATCACCCTAATATAAGTCATAGACTGCAAATGAAACCCAAAAGGGAAAAGAAAAACAGAAACAAGATGCATGGCCTGGTAGCTCCTCTTTGAATGATCTGCTTGTGCTGGGAAAGGCCTAGAACAGAGAGAGGATGATACAGCAGTTCATAACTTCGAAGCTCTCCATCTTTTTCTCGCCCGCAACATAGTGGTCCACTAGTTAAAGATACAGTTAAAGTATCTTGCATGCTACGTCACAGGGATTCGGCCAACAGGGTGCCGCACCCGCATCAACGCGACGCAGGTGTGGGTGCGAGTGCAGTCAAATCTACATTGGGTGTGGTCAACACACATAGGGTCATAACAGTCCAAATCTGAACTTTAAAAAAACCAGATAAAATGGGGCTGGGCAGGAGATTAGGGCAAAAAAGCCCGCCTGACCCCGACGCCTCCCCTTCTCCTCTGAGCTGTCTCCAACCCAACCCATCTTCGGCGCAGCGACTATAGGTATGTATCCATCAATCTCTCTCTCCTCCCGTCTCTCTCACTCTTCTCGGCTAAACCCCCACCCTGCCTCTCTCTCTGCGTACTGCTCTCTCTCCCCTCTATTTATCTCTCTTTCCCCAACCTCCTTCAATCTCTCTCACTCCCCATCACCCTCTTTTCTTCCTCTCTGCCTCTGCCGAAAGTAGGAAGGGCACGACTCGGCCACCTGCGACGGTGGTGGCCGGGTTCACCGCCTCTCAGCCACGCCACTATTGGCGGGTAGGGCCTCGAGCCCTGCTCTTTCGGCTGGCCGCGGGTTCCGGTCTTCTCGAACCCGAGCCCTGCTCCGCCCCTCTCCCCTTTCCCTTGCTCTTGTTGGTGGAGCGAACCAGCTCGGTCCTGTCCTGGTTTGGGACAGGGCACAACTCGGCCTGACTGTCAAGCCACCCTTGTTGTGCTCGAGCAGTCGGGCCGAATCGAGCTGGGCCCGGCTAAGGCCGAGCTCAATGCAATTCAGTCCAACACCCTGGGCCGGCTCGACCTGATTGCCGAGCCATCTCCCCTTGTGCTCGAACAGCAGTAGCTTATGTTGTTGTTGTCTCGAGTTGGGCCGAATCGAGCGGGGCCTGACTAAGGCCAACTTTACTTGTTTGATTGTGCATTGTTTGCTTCTTTTATTAGTATAATGTATAATTTAAGTCTTTTCTGCTTTACTTGTTTGATTGTTTACATAATATATTTAGGTTGATTTAATTGTGGTGTTAGTTTTTATGATGAAAAACTATGTCATGGGGACTCGACAAATTGGGTGCCGCACCCGCGTCGATGCGACGCGACTTGAATGCGCGTGCGGGTGCAACACTCGGTGCGGTCAACGAGACCCTGGGTGCGGTCAACGCACCCAGGGTCATTTATGTCCAATTTTTGGACAAAAAAATGCTTCTGAGTCCTGACTTTTCTTCCGCCGAACGCAGAGAGAGAGGGGGGGGGGGGGGGGGGGAAGGATGCGACAGGGGGCTGTCGACCTTCCGGCGAACGCAAAGAGAAAGGGGGAGGGCACGGTAGAGAGTCGTCGGCCTCCTGCTGTCCCTTCGGCAAACATAAGAAGGAGACGAAGAAGAAAAGAAGAAGAGAAAGGGAGAAGAAGGAGATGCGTACCTGAGAGAGAGTCAGCATCGGGGTTCGGTCGCACGCCGGGAGCGAGAGAGAGTGCACAATCAAGAGGGAGAGGAGGAGGAGCGCAGGGGCGCCCGCACCCTTGCGTGATTTAAAGGGCACGGGAGGACGCAAATCAGGAAACCCCAAAGGGGTTGCCCTTATCAGCAGAGGAGGGGGGGAACGAAGGCCCGCGGCTGCACAGGCATTAAAAAGTTATTTTAAAGGGAAAACCCTTCCCTGGACTCGGTTCTGGTCCGGGTCCGTTTTTTTTTTGTTTAAATTGTGGGTTGAGACAGCTTAAGCCCTCAGAGAGATGAGAAAGCTGACCCTGGGTGCGTTGACTGCACCCAGGGTCATTTATGTCCAACTTTTGGACTTTATATATATATATATATATATATATATATATATATATATATATATATATATATATATATATATATTGCCACACCCATGCACCCAAGTTTTTTGAAAGTGCCGCACCCGCACCCATGTGACATAGATGAAGAATAGAATTGTAGATTGCAAATTTGATTTATTGCATGCATGATGAATTGATGATATTATGATACTTGTTTTTTATTTCATTAGTGTTACTGCTAACTGTTAAAAATTATATATATATACCCTCCCGCACCCCCACACCCAAGTTTTTTTAAAGTGTCACATCGCCACACCCGCACCCGCACCCGCACCTATGTGACATAGCTTGCATGTGTTTTCCATGTCTTAGATGTGGTGCACGAGAAAGGTAAAAAAAAAGTCCATGGTGCATGTCATCTCTCTCTCTCTCTCTCAAGCTAGGACATGTAAATTTATGGCTGGAGGGTTGACCAATTTTGATCTATGAAAGTGTTTAATGCTTTTAAGTTTCAAAAAAACAACTTATCAAGCAAGTTTATGATGGTCTAATTTTTCATTGCGTTGAGTGGCCAAATACCTTTTTTTCTTTCACAAATAGCCACTGCAGAATGTTTGAACATCTAATGCCTGTAACTTTTAGACAAATGGTTATTTGAAGGCTTTGAGTATATATATATATATATCCTTTTCTTTGTAATCAGCCTTTTCTCTTTCTCCCCTTGACCTTAGTAAAGGATTATATTAATATATTAATATATGTTCTCCTTATCTAATTTATGTTAGTTTTCATAATCATATGTTTATGCAGTTTGTGGCCTAAAAAATTATCAGAAAAGATCCAGCTTGGGCTCAATGTAAAGAAGATGACCCGAATGATCTTTCAAAAAGGGAAATTTTGATATGCAACTATTGCAAACAAAATGTTAAGGGAGTTGCTAGAATGAAATAACATTGAGCTGGAACAAGGAAAGGGGTTAAAAGAACATCCAAATGTTGAGGATGATGTGAAACAATTCTTTGTAGACTACTTGTAGCTCAAAAAAGAGAAGGAAAATGTAAATTCTATTCTGGAGATTGGCAAAGATGGAGCTTTTTATGAGTCAGGATTGGGAGCTGGCAAACTTGCATACGTTAGTGGTATTAGAGTTGGAAGCTCACAGAAACGAGGGCCTATGGATCAACAGTCTCTACAATGAATATACGCTTCCTTTTAATATGTTCTTTTGTTGAAGTGTGTTGGGACAGGAAATTTCATGCTTAATACATTATATAACAAGTACTATTTAAAGGCACTAGAGGTATACTCCACACCTCCATCACTTCTGAATGTACCAATACTAGCTGAAAAGTGATTCTCAACATAGGCCTTAAAGTACTAGAATATGGAGAAGACTTTAGATTTGTACTTAAGAAAAAGACCCATGTATAATGTGTACAATCATCTAAAAAAATTACAGAAAAATGAGATGTAGATAAAGAATCACACGGGACAGGTCACAAACATTGGAATGTACAAGTTGTCATAGAGAAGTACTTTAATTATTGAATTAAACGACAACAAGTGACTTGAAAACAATTGGATCCATTAAATGATCCCAAAATTATATCTGAGATCCAAGATAGATACGGATCCAGATGGAACTATATTTGAAATCCAAAACAAATCCAGATCGGATTAAAGATATGAGATTCAAAACAGATCCAAATCTAGTTAAAATTTTGAGATAAAAGATCACTCCAAATCTGAATAAAGATCTGTGATTCAAAGTAAATATAGATCTAGACAGAGACCTTTTGTCACGATATCTGAGATCCAAGAGTAGATCCATATCCAGTTAAATATCTAAGATTCAAAACAGATCCTTACCCATTTAAATACCAGAGATTCAAAGTAGATCCAGATCCAAATAAAGATATTTTGACACTATATCCAAATAAAGATATTTTAACTCCGCCTGTGTATAACTGTTTAGTTATACACTGTCGGTCCCAAGCCCGGATAAAGGAGGAGGGTTGCGGTAGGCCAGTGACAGCCAGTATAAAAACTTAGTCACACCCTATGAATATGAACCAATATGAAAATTTCGTTGGGGCGTTCCCTACTGAGCGACGCGTTGTACTCTATACGCCCGGAGGCAGTGATAAATGGGCAAGGGTTGCTAGGTCGTCGCCCAGAAGCGACGCGTCACACCAGCGCCCGGGTGTGGTGTCAAATAGGCAAGGGTTCTGTCACTTTGTTGGACGGGTGGGGGTAAAGAAGATAGTTCAAGACCATAAAATTAGGTTAGCCACTTGGAACATAGGGTCTTTAACTGGTAAGTTGGTAGAGTTAGTAGATGTGATGTGTAGGAGAAAAATGGATATTTTATGTCTACAAGAGACCAAATGGGTAGGTGAGAAAGCAAAAGTGATAGAACCTTGGGGATATAAGATTTGGTATACAGGAATAAATAGGAATAAGAATGGAGTAAGGATTGTTATTAGTCGTGAGTTTATAGATAATATAGTTGAGGTTCGTAGGGAGGGTGATAGGATTTTACTTATTAAATTAATATTAGGTACAGATATTATTAATATTATTAGTGTTTATGCACCTCAAGTAGGTTTAGATGATTCCATTAAGCGTCAATTTTGGGAAGATTTAGATGGAGTAGTACAAGGGATATCGTATGAAGAAAAGCTTTTCATCGGCAGTGCCTTAATGGACATGTAGGCATTAGTAGGGATGGATTTGAGAGTATCCATGGAGGCTATGGTATAGGAGAAAGAAACGAAAGTGGAGAAAGGATTTTAGATTTTGGTTTGTCCTATGATATGATCTTAACAAACACTTTGTTTAGGAAGAGGGAGTCTCACCTAGTAACATTTAAAAGTGGGGTTAATACGAGTCACATAGATTTTTTCCTACTTAGAAAGAGAGATAAGGGTTGTTGCATCGATTGTAAGGTTATATCGAGAGAAAGTGTAGCTACACAACATAGTCTTAATTTTAGATTTTAGAATTAAAAAATGCCGCAAAAGGGATAGGCATAGGATAGATCCTAGAATTGAAAGGAGCTAAACAAGAAATGTTTGTAGAGCAGGTACTTAAGGAAACTGATTGATGTCTCAAGAAGGATTCAGAATCAATGTGGAATAAGATAGCAGGTGGCATGAGAAAGGTGGCTAAGGAGGTATTGGGTGAGTCTAAAGGCGGTGCACCGCTAAGTAAGGATGCATCATGGTGAAACGAGGATGTCAAATTAGCTATTAATGTTAAAAAAGAGTCTTATAGAAATAAGAGTCCTGATAATGAAAATTTGGAGAAGTATATGATAGCAAAGAAAGAAGCTAAAAAAGTAGTTTGAAACGCGAGGGATAAGGTATATAAGGAGGTTTATGACAAGTTGGATATCAAAGAGGGCGAGAAGGATATTTATAGGCTTGCAAAGATGAGAGATAGGAAATCGAGGGATCTGGGTAAGGTTAGATGTATCAAAGATGAAACGCAAAGGGTTTTAGTCAAAGATGAGGAGATTAAGGAGAGATGAAAAGATTATTTTGATAAGCTATTTAATGGAAGTCATGCTCAGGATCTTGGAGACTTCTCCATTCCTTTTCATGAGATGAATCGTGACTTCATGTGCAAGATTCAAAAGAAAGAAATTGCAGAGGCTTTGAAGAAAATGAAATCAAGAAGGGCAGTTGGCCCAGATGGTATACCTATTGAAGCTTGGAAATGCTTGGGTGAGAAAGGTTTAGAAAGGTTGACAAATCTTTTTAAAAAGATTTGGCGGACAAATAAGATGCTTAATGAGTGGAGGAAGAGTACTTTGGTGCCTCTATACAAGAATAAGGGTGACATACAAGATCGCACAAACTATCGTGGTATAAAACTCATAAGTCATACTATGAAACTTTGGAAGAGGGTGATTGAATATAGGTTGAGGAAGGTTGCCATGATATCGGAGAATCAATTTGGTTTTATGCCTGGAAGATCAATTATGGAAGCTATACATCTTCTTAGACAACTTATTGAGAGATATAGAGAGAGGAACAAAGATTTGGATATGGTTTTTATTGATTTGAAGAAGGTATGCGATAAAGTACCTAGGGATGTTCTCTGGTGGACAATGATGAAGAAAGGTGTTTCTTTCAAGTACATTAGTATAATTAAAGATATGTGCGAAGGAGTAGTAACCAATGTCCGCACTTGTGGAGGGGTGACAACCAATTTTCCTATAATGGTTGGGTTACATCAAGGATCTGCATTAAGCCCTTTCCTATTTGTTATAGTGATGGATGAACTTACGAGATCAATTCAAGAAAATGTGTCGTGGTGTATGTTGTTTGCTGATGATATTGTTTTGATTGATGAGTCTAGAGCTGAGGTTAATGCTAAGTTAGAATTATGGAGACAGACATTGGAAGCAAGAGGTTTTAAGTTGAGTAAGAGCAAGACAAAATATATGGAATGTCGGTTTAGTAAGCAACGAAGTAGTGATGGGAGTGTAGTGATCTTGGTGAGCAAGAAATACCGGTGGATGACTGTTTCAAATATTTGGGATCTACCATTCAAAAGTATGGAGAAATTGATGGAGATGTAAATCATAGGATAAAGGTTGGGTGGATGAAATGGAAAAGTGCAACTGGAGTGTTGTGCGATCGTAGAATGCCATTGCGGTTGAAGGAAAAGTTTTATAGGACGACAATTAGGCTCACTTTACTATATGGTACGGAATGTTGGGCTGCCAAGAGACATCATATTCAAAAAATGAGTGTAGCTGAGATGCGTATGCTTAGATGGAAGTGTGGAAATACAATAAAAGATAAGATTCGAAACGAGGAGATACGTAAGAAGGTAGGCATTGCATCCATTGAAAATAAGATGAGAGAGAATCGTTTAAGGTGGTTTGGACATATTCGGCGAAGGCCTAATGATGCTCCAGTTAAAAGGATGGAGAAATGGAAAAATATATTAGTTAAAAGAGGTCGGGGTAGGCCTAAGAAGACTAGGATGGAGATGATAGGAAAGGATATGAATGTTTTGAACCTCACCGAGGACATGGCATTGGATAGAAATGATTGGAGGAGAAGGATTCATGTGGAAGACCCAGAATGATTTTCTTTTTTGGTTCATATCGCCGACCCCAATTGTTTTGGGATGAAGGCGTAGTAGTTGTTGTTGTTGTTGATATCCAAAATCCAAAACAAATTCAAATCTGACTAAAGATCCAATGTCCAAAACAGATCAGATCTAGTTAAAGATCCAAGCTCCAAAGTAAATCTAAATCTGGATAGAGACCTTTTGGCACCATATTCGAAATCCAAAAGTAGATCCAAAAGATTCAAGTAACTCAAGTTTGATAAAGATCCAGATAAAGACCTTTTGGTACTATATCCACAATTCAATGTAGGCTAAATGATCCAAGGTCCTCAAAAAGGAGAGTTTGTTGCAACAAAAGAAATTGGTTTGCAATGAAAAAACCTTCCCTTTTCATTTTACTTCTTGTAAGTGACTGTCAGCTTGATGACGTCAATTGTAACTGATGCGAACATCAACATAGGTGGTGAGCTGTTCAAGAACCAGAATGAAAATCAGATCTAGCCAAAGAATGGAGGGAGAAAAAGAAGGCAGAAATAAAGATAAAGGAAAGCAAGAGAGAGAGAGAGATAATTTTCCAATCACAGTGAAAAACCTACTCTGTTACCATGTTAACTTGGGTTTGTAGCACTTCAGATGTCAGACACACTAGAGACATAATGGAGAAGATGGAGGGAAGAAGAAGAAAAGAGAAAAGCAGTCACAGGTTTCTGAATGGGACTCACACCCTATGGGACATTCCTTATGATTAAACGAGTGCAACCATAACCAGTGTTTTTTGACATTAGGGCATAAGAACCTTTTAATATTACATATGTACCGCATAGGGATGTGATCCTCGAAATACAAATGATATATATTATAATTTTGTCTTGGAGTGTGCAGAAATGACCAGAATACCCTGTCCGTGCTAGAAATTACACATGCCTTAGGAAGCAGCTTTGAAAATGTCTAGCTTCTTGTTCTAGAAGCAGATTCCATGGAAATGAGCATCCGAGGATAACAAGAAATTTCCAGTGACCATGGTTCATCTTGCATAAAGTTGAACAACAGGATCGAATTTTATAGAGAAAAATTCATCTAATTAACCGACCAAAGGTATTAAAAACCATGTAAAAATATCAGCACCACCAAATGAGTGACATGGACATTGCATGAACAGAAAGCAATAATAGCGTGAAAATTTGAAAAAAATCATTAGAGATACACAAGTTTCCTTCCATACTATACAACAAGCAAGAAAGAACAAACACATAGAACAACAAAGAAGTAATTACTGGTGTAAATCGCAGCAAGTGACAATGATGACAATGATGACAATGATGATGAAAACAATGCACTAAAGAGCATAATTTACGTACCCCCCGTCAACAATCTCATCAATGCATAGAAGGATGAGATCCAAATTCTCCAGAGCTGACCTTTTGTCAACGTTGTTTCTGGACCAAAATCATGTAAACAAAGAGTGAGAAAAATAAATGTTAAATCCTATTCCTATTATGGGGATGGAAAAAAAATGTGAGGAATTCCTCAAGGTAGTTATGTTGATAGATGTGAACCTCAGCAGAATATCAACAGCATCAAAAAAGCCCTGAAGGACTGTTGCTAAAATGAGCTCATTTTCATCATCACCGCCAGTCACAAAGAAATGCAGATCAGCCAGAAACTTGTAGACAACCACATATTTCTCAAATATGGTTATTTCAGCTGCACATAAGGTTAGAAAAGATAAAATTTCTGTTACACAATTTTTACTTGTGATCCATGAGACTACAAATTGATGAAAAAACTGATGTCCAAGTAGGGCTGTCAATGGGTCAGATCAGGGCTGGATTGGGGTCGACCCTGATCTGCCCATATAAACAGTGAGCAGGTTCAGGTCATAGTCGGATCAGAAAAAGAAATTCCCAAACCCGCCCATATTTTTTTAAACAAATCCCATATTTGCATTATTCATTCAACAGGTCAAGTCCAGAATGGGTCAGGTCTTCCCTTAATCTGCCAACATATATTATTATGGGATTAGGTTCCAGTTCTAGTTGAAATAAGAAAATTCAAACCTACCTACATTTTATTTTAATATCCTAAAATTCTATAACCCAATGTATGACAATTATTTCAGCCCAAACTGATACTTGACCCAAAGAAACCCAGCTTAATTTTAACGACTAAACCTAACTAGCTTGACCAATCCAATTTGAAATTTTAGAAAGCAAAAAATTAGTTTATTGTAACAAAGATTTATGAATTACAAAATGAGAAAAAACAGTCAACTTATGGGTGTGGGTTTTGTTCAAAACTGAGAAATATTAAACCTTTTTCCCTTTTGTGTATTTATAAATTGTTAAGCTAACAAAACCAAAAACATGAATGAGGGAAAACTAATATAAATTTATTTAATGTTTAAGAAGGAATCCGGATAAGAGTGGCTTTTCTACATGGCCAGGCACTAGGATCTTTAAGTATGTAGTCAAACCAGTTGGCTTAGGTTGTATGCAATATCCATAATTGGGTCTCAAGCCTGGGGCATGATGATATCAGATTATGAGATGGGAAGCAAACATGGCACTTTCAATTCTTCGAAATGTATGTTTTTGTTTCCATCGGGATGGTGCTCTATTTGTCTTTGAGAGAGATGGTCTAAGTTTGATACGTAGTGTTGTCATTTTTACTGTACACAGTAAAGTGTGGATTCGGGTTGAGTATCGGCCTAATAGAAGCCTTATACATATCCAAAAAACAATGTCGGGTACCTGACGCAATTTTTTTAAATGTTTCCTATACCCAGATCCGACCCCAGTCGGGTTTCAATCCAAAGTCTCAAACTCACCCATATTTTATACGGGTTTTCATATTTCTTGTCAGACCTGATAATTCAGATCCAGGTTGGGCAGGTACCCGACTTCGGATCCAACCCGTTGACAGCCCTATGTCAAAGAGACAGAGTCCAATAAGTCATTGCATTGCAATGGACAAGGCATAAACTACATACGATAAACAAAAAACAGAGAATACTGCACTTTTTTTATTACAGGGACATCTAGCCATATTGGTATGTGCCAAAACCTTTTTGGACAATCAATAATAAGCCAGTAGACATCATCAATCGACTAACTTCATGGCCTATAAATTAAACCTTTCCATGTCTGGAATCAAATCATTGTAAGTTATAACAGTCGGTAAAATATTGCTGCATCTTGAGAATGCAGTCACATATGAAAGAAACAACATGACCTTTCAGATGCAATCCACCAGTAAAAAAAAATGCGGACTGGCAAGAAACTTGTAAGCATCAATCTAAATCTCAAAAAGATGGGCTCTTCGACCACAAATGAGAGGGGAAAAGGAACTCTGCTGCAAAATTTTAAATTTTGATTCATGAGACTTCCAACTTAAGGATATGTATGAAGGAGTAGTAACCAATGTCTGCACTTGTGGAGGGATGACAACCAATTTTCCTATATCAAGGATCTGCTTTAAGCCCTTTCCTATTTGCTATAGTGATGGATGAGCTTACGAGATCAATTCAAGAAAATGTGTCATGGTGTATGTTGTTTGCTGATGATATTGTTTTGATTGATGAGTCTAGAGCTGGGGTTAATGCTAAGTTAGAATTATGGAGACAGACATTGGAAGCAAGAGGTTTTCAGTTGAGTAAGAGTAAGACAGAATACATGGAATGTCGGTTTAGTAAGCAACGAAGTAGTGATGGGAGTGTAGTGAAGCTTGGTGAGCAAGAAATACCGGTGGATGATTGTTTCAAATATTTGGGATCTATCATTCAAAAGTATGGAGAAATTGATGGAGATGTAAATCATAGGATAAAGGTTGGGTGGATGAAATGGAAAAGTGCAACTGGAGTATTGTGCGATCGTAGAATGCCATTGCGGTTGAAGGGAAAGTTTTATAGGACGACTATTAGGCCCGCTTTACTATATGGTACGGAATGTCGGGCTGCCAAGAGACATCATATTCAAAAAATGAGTGTAGCTGAGATGCGTATGCTGAGATGGATGTGTGGAAATACAATAAAAGATAAGATTCGGAACAAGGAGATACGTAAGAAGGTAGGCGTTGCACCCATTGAAAATAAGATGAGAGATAATCGTTTACGGTGGTTTGGACATATTCGGCGAAGGCCTAATGATGCTCCAGTTAGAAGGATGGAGAAATGGGAAAATATATTAGTTAAAAGAGGTCGGGGTAGGCCTAGGAAGACATGGATGGAGGTGATAGGAAAGGATATGAATGCTTTGAACCTCACCGAGGGCATGGCATTGGATAGAAATGATTGGAGGAGAAGGATTCATGTGGAAGACCCAGAATGATCTTCTTTTTTGGTTCATATCGCCGACCCCAATTGTTTTGGGATGAAGGCGTAGTTGTTGTTGTTGTTGTTGTAGACTTCCAACTTAAGCGCAATAAGTCATTGCATTATAATAGAAAATGGAAAAACTCTATACACAAAAAAAAATACAAAATGCATAAGCTATTTACTATAAGAAGAAATATGACCATATTGATGGGCATCAATTGTTAAAATGTACCTATTATATATATATATATATATATATATATATATATATATATATATATATATATATATATATATATATATATTCTGTATATTACATCAATACCCGATAGGGGTATTTTTGTAATTTCACAGTTGTTTTAGAAAACAACTATTTTTCCCTTTTTGAATAAATGTAATCTTTATTTTTTATTTTTTTCATTTCTTTTTTATTCTTTTTGAGGACCTAAAGGGGCTCCAACATAGAAGTCGTTGGAGCCCCCAACGGTCACAAATGTGACCGTTGGGGGCTCCCAACGACTCTATGGGAGCCCCCTTTTGGCTCTCCTTTTGAGGCCCTTTGGCCCTCCTTTTTCCTCCTCTTCCTCTTGTATAAATAGGGGTGATCCCCTTGTGTATTCTTATCTTGGAGAGCTTCTCTCTCTTTTCAATAAGAGACTTTGTATATTGTTGCCTTCTTAAAGGCTTGTGCTTGTATTGTCCCTTCGTGGACTTGTGATATTTTCTCTTTTATTCATTGTTGTATGTGCTTGTATGCACTCTTTATATTTCCGCAATATCTCATTACATCAATGTCATCTTAAAAAAGAATAATAATTCAATAGATGTGAATCACTATCACTCACACAGATATAAGCTAAATATATCTAATACTTGGGATCCAAATTCCTTTTAGCACTATAAGAAACATGATGCATTCCAGGGACATTTTAGCACTCAGCTCTAACTCTGCATAAACAAACTTAGTCTTCCAAATGCAACATGCATTGTAAACAATAAAAATAAAAATAGCTTACACGAGGCAGCAAAAAATGCAATTGGCTTTCCAACATAGTAGAAATGAATATTTATTTGAAAAGCTTAATAGAATCATAAATGGAAATCGACAAATATATCTCATAACTGTCTTCCATTCTGAAATATGGGAATGAAAAAAAATGGATTTTTCAGAGGTTACACCTGTCCTGTATTTCTCAAAGTTGATATATGATTTTTTTGTCAATATATGGTTCAATAGTCCCCACTTTGATTTTTTTTCATCATATCAAAAATCAAAGATCTCTCTCTCTCTCTCTCTCTCTCTCTCTCTCTCTCTCTCTCTCTCTCTCTCTCTCTCTCTCTCTCTCTCTCTCTCTCTCTCTCTCTCTCTCGTTCCCGACGGCCCACCCTTGCCATCACCCAACACTCAACCCATTCCGTCTCTCCACCACCTCCACCATCACTTGCCCCTTGTCTATTCCCGTTCCCCAGCCGCTGCCACTAGCAAGTAGTTGCAGGTAGTGGGCTCGGCATCCAGCAGCCATCTGGCGAGCCAACCTCAACAGTGGTTGGCCGCCGCAGAGAGAGAGGGAGAGAGTCCGCTGCCAGCCTATGGCCGTCTCACCGTCGTCTAGTGAAAGCTGGCAACTGGCTTGCCACGGGGAGACACACACAGGCCCAAAAGTCAACCACCACCATCTCTCCCTCCTCTCACCCTTTCCATCGTCGATCACCGGTATGCAGACGTTGACCAGCAAGCAGACAGATGGAAATAGAGACAGAGGTGGGGCAAAGGGGAAGGCAGAGCAGTGGCAGGAGGTGCAGAAGGGAACGGCGGAGGAGCTGCCGATTGGGACGTTCGGCGTCCGGTCACCTGCCTAGTGGGTGGAGGCTGGAGCAGAAAGGTGGAGTGGGGATCGAAGTCACGGAGGAAGGGAATCGTCATCGGGAAGAAAGAAAGGGGGAGGAAGGTCCATATTCATCTAGACCATTCAATCAAACGGTCCAGATGATGCTGGACCGTTTGGACGGTCCGTCCGCTAGACCTTCCCCTTTCCTAGATATATATATATATGGAATCAAATGATTTGCAACAGTAACAAAGACACCTTGACAAGAACATTATAAACAAATGCATGAAGAAATCACGATTTAAAGGGTTCTAACATGCATATGCTAGCATGTCCATGTAACTGATAAACTTCCATGTAATATAATACAATCTCTACCCGCCTCCCAGTTATCAAAAGCTTTCTTATATTAATAGATTCCAATATGGAAAACACACACACACACACACACAAACATGCTGGGAATTTCACCTTCTGCCCGGGCATTCGTCTTTTGGGTCTTGGTGAACACAGATTTCTCGAATGCCAGTTTTGAGCTGAGTGTTGGCCAGTCATCTGAAAAATACTTTACAGCAACACGCTTCCCTTCTGAATCCAAGAGAAGGATGTTCTTCACCGAAGGGCACGTTTCCTGCATCACCCAAAAAAGAACATTAAAAAATAATCTACCTCCACAAATATCCTCTTCCGCACACCCCCCCCCCCACCCCCAACCAAAAAAAAAAGACAAACCCAAACCCAGCTACTCTAAAGGTTTCCCATCCATGAGTTTTTTTTTTTTTTGAAAGAAACCCACCCATGAATTTTGCATCCTGTTCTTTAAGATTGCTACTCACATCTCCCATGATCCATTTTTTTTATTCCCATACTCCAGACAGCTTCAGTCACATTTAAGTGGAATACTGATTACAATGTTCATAAACACCAATGCAACTCAAAGACCTGGGTCATCATAATCAACAGTCAAGGTGACTGCATATTGCGGAAATAGGGGAGCCAGGGCATTTTTTCCTTTTTTGAAGAAAGGAGAGCCAAGAGTTTTGTTTGTATGGATTTGATCAGAACAAGCAACTAGAATATTGTGAGGGAATTGTATACAATTTGCAGTAATGTTCAGCACATAATAGCCTTGTTTCAAACAGAAATCATAATTTGAGGATTACAAATTAAGACTTCATGACTTAAGGGTCCATTGGGACCTCTAATACTAGGATAATAGAAAGAAGGGGTTAAAATCAGTGCTACTCTACATACCTATGTTACTAGGACACAGATGTGGCAATGAATACAACACAGATGAAGGAAAATATGACAGAATTTGTTGAAAGTTATGACATGTAGATGAAACTAATATAGATATAATAAATTTATATGATGACATAGGTATGTAGAGTAGATTATCTCATTATTAATTATTCTAACAAATATTCAATGCCATGCCAAGCATTGAAAGATATGAAAGATAAAACTAAAAGTTAGTGGAGAATATACTTTATATTCCTTTGTTCTGCAAAACAAGTAAACATAATAATGTAACATTGCAATTAGCCACAAGCTTAGTAGTTAAAAGCGCCCAGAGTCACCTAGAGTCTAGAGATTTGCAAAAAAAAAAATTATTTAAACTAAAAATATAAAAAGTCGTAAAAGATAAGGAAAAAGCATGAAAAACTTAAGTATTTCAACATACGCAATCCAAACATGATTATAATGCTTTAAACATTATAAAAGACAGACAAACACAAATACCAACTTAGTTACCCCCACCTGTAAGAAGATGAGTTCTTGAATCATCACCAAACGAAGCTTCAAATAGCTTCAACCAAAATACCAAAAAAGGATCACACACAAGAACCACGAGGGTTCTTACAACAATACCCGAAAAAAGGTATACAAAAGAGAGAAGAAAAATATATTTATTGAATGGGTAAAAACACCCTTCAAAAGCATACATTACAAGTGGGTAACACCCCATATTTATAATACATGGGAGAGGAGGAACGAGGGAGTTGTTGGGCTCCCAACGGCTCTAATAGAGCCGTTGGGGGTCCAACGACTCTCTCACTTTATGCTTTTTGACTTTAGTCAAAAAAGCATAAAGTCGTAATGTCCAAAAAGAAACTAAAAAATAAAAGAAACCTAACTAAACAAAGAAACTAGCCTAATCATAACTAAACTATAAAAGTAAACTAAAAGCCATGAGATTACATATGAAATTATGTTACATTATTTAACACTCTCCCTCAAACTTACGGTTGAACCGAAAGTTTGTCCAAGAGAAAGTGAAATCGAGGAGCAGCAAGAGGTTTGGTAAAGAAATCTGTCAGTTGATATTCAGATGAGGCATATGGAAGATCAATGGGGTCATATAGAAATTTCTCTCGTACGTAGTGACAATCCATCTCGATATGCTTAGTCCGTTCATAAAATGTTCGATTGTTGGCAATGTAAATAAAGTTTTTGTTGTCACAACACAGCCGTGATGCTCCTGTACTCCTAACACCCATGTCGTGAAGCAATCGCCTTAACCAGACTACTTCCATGGTGGTTGTAGTCATTGCTTTGTATTCGACTTCAGTTGACGAAAGTGAGACTTTTTGTTGCTTCTTGCACCTTCAAGAGACCAATGATTCTCCTAAAAATACATAGAAGCCAGTAGTTGAGTGTCGATCATTGGGATTACCCCTCTAATCTGCATCAGTATAAGCAGTTAAATCTAAAAAGGAAGAAGCAAACAAGAAAAGTCCTCGAAAAATAGAAGTTTTAATGTATCTAATAATGTGTAAAACAACTCCCATATCTACAGTGGTAGGAGCATGCTGAAATTTGCTTGTTGTATGAACGGCATGCACAATGTCAGATCTTGTAATGGAAAGATAAGACAGTGCCCCCAACAAGTTGTCTGTAAGGTGTTGGATTTTCAAGTGGTTCTCCATCATCAATCTTCATTTTGACATTTACAACTTCGGAAGTGTCAACTTGTCGTTCATCTGATATACCAGACCTGTCAACAATATCTAGAGCAAATTTAGATTAAGTTAGTAAATAGCCTCTAGGAGAATAAGCAACTTCTATTCCAAGAAAGAATTTTAGAAAACCCAAATCACTCATTTCAAAGTGTATTTTAAAAAACTTTTTAATGTTGTCAACTCCCTACTTATCACTTTCAGTGATGATCATGTCGTCTACATAGAGGAGAAGAATAATGATGCCTACATCAGAATTCTTAACAAACAAAGTTGTATCAGTAAGGTAAGATTGAAAACCAAAAGCAAGCATAACATGACTAAACTTATCACACCAAGCCTTTGGGGCTTGCTTAAGTCCATACAAAGCCTTATTTAAGTGAATGGTTTTTTCTTTAGGAATGTTAAGGACAGATGGTGGGTTCATGTATACTTCTTCGGCTAAGCTTCCATTTAAAAATGCAATTTTGACATCCATTTGGTATATATGTCATTTCTTTACAGAGGCAAGGATTATTAGGATCGTTATTGTAGTCATTCTAGCAACGGGGGCAAAAGTCTCTTCATAATCTATTCCATATTCTTAGAAATAGCCTTTAGCAACTAATCGGGCTTTAAACCGCTCAAGAGTGTCATCACTCTTGGTTTTAACTTTGTATACCCATCGACACCCTATAACTTTTTACCTGGTGGAATATCTTGAATAGTCCAAGTATTTGCTTTTTCTAAGGCTTTTAGTTTTGTTGTCATAACTTTGGCCCATTCAGGTTGTTCTTTTGCTTCAACATAGTTGGAGGGCTCTTTGTAGGAGTGAATCAAAGCAATGTAGGCTTGATATTTTAATGTAAAAGAATCACATGACACAAATTTTTGGAGAACTTTTGACACTCTAGATGACTTTCTAGTTGATATTTATTCATGTTCTTTAGTATATTTTTCTAAAGCACATGGTTTCTCTAAACTTCCCCGCTTAGAATATTGAATACAACTTTGATCATTACTAAATGATTTTGTACTTATCAGGTCATTTTGATTGTCTTTATATTCATCAATATCACCTTCATCAATCTTTGGGACTAAGTCCAACAAAAAAGAGTACTCATCTATTTCCGTAGACTTTTCACTTAAAAAAAAAATCTTGATACATATAATTTTTCAAATTTAAGGTCAAAACATCTATAACCTTTTTGGTGACTTGCATATTCTAAAAAGGCACAAGGAATTGTACGAGGCGAGAATTTATCATTTTTATCTGTAAAAACAAAACATTTACACCCAAAAACCCTTAACCTAAAGTAATCTGGAATTTGTTTAAAAAGTTTTTCCACAGAAGAGATGTTTAGCGAAGAAAATAGCATTCTGTTAATGAGACAAACCGTTGTTAGCCTGTTAGAGTGGCTTCGCCCCAAAAAGTTTTTGGTACTTGATGTGCAATAAGTAAAGTTCTTGTTGTTTCTATAATACGTCTATGCTTTCTTTCAACTAAACCATTTTTTTGAGGAGTATAGCGACATGATCTTTGATGTATAATACTTAGTATGTTCAAATAATCTTTAAATTCTTTTGATAAAAACTTTCCCCCTTAATTAGTGCGAAAAATTGAGATATCATTTTTAAATTGGTTTTTTACCATATTATAAAATATTTGAAAATGTGAGAAAACTTTGGATTTATGTTTAAGAAAATAAATCCAAGTATGTTTTGCAAAATCATCTACGAAGATTACATAATACATAAAACCTCCTTTTGATATAACAGGTGCGGGTCTCCATACATCCGAATATATTAACTCAAATGGTCGTGAAGAGACAAAAGTTCTTTCTTGAAAAGGTAATCTTTTCATTTTTCCAAGAATACATTTTTCTCATCTAAAAGTTTCAAAATTACAAAAACAAAATCATCTTTGGAAAAAATTGGAGCTTGAATCCTAGTCTCTTGTGCCATATATCTAAAGTCAACTTTTTGAACATTAACACAATGTCTTCTTGGGTATTTCCAAAAAAATCATGTAGTACAAGCCTCCTTTTCTATGACCTTTCCCAATCAGCTTCCCTGACTAGTGATCCTGCACTTGACATCCACGATAGGAGAAGGAAACATTATATCCATGGTCAAATAATTGTGAGACAGATAAAAGATTTAGGTTGAGCTTAGGAATATACCTAACTTGTGGAATACAAAATCTTTTTGAGTTTTGAAAACCTTTTTCAAAATTTTCTACTCCCTTGATTTCAAGGGATGTTTCATCAAAAGTAAAAACACTTGATCCATTTGAGTTATAACATTCAAATAACATATCAATGTTTGGTGTCATATGAAATGAAGCACCTGAATCAAGGAGCCAAAGAGATTTACCAGGATCGAAGATGTCTATAGAAGATACGGCGGCTCCAGTGGATGAAGATGCTCCTTTGAGCAGAGGTTGCAATGCTTCTACCAATTGTGTTAAGGGCATGCTTCTGATGGATGGTTAACTTGATTCTTAAGAAGGTCCGACATAGGCAACCTTCTTTTCATATGGTTTCTTCAATTTCGGACAATAGGTTTTTAGATGTCCCTGTTAAAATATACACTGCGTATGGATCTGGATCCAGATCCATACGCATGACATGTTAAATGAAACACATGTCAAATTAGCTTCATTAATGGCATCCTTGTAATATCTCTGATATTACAAGGATCATTGTAAACCTGTATAGTTTATATATCCTAGGGTTTGGAGGTCGAGCCCCAGTTGGTATGCCGCCCCAGCCGATTGTGCATCTCTCTCTCTCTCTCTCTCTCTCTCTCTCTCTCTCTCTACTTTCCTGTGCATAAGCTGAACTATTCATACGAAATTTGATATGGTATCAGAGCTAAGGGGTTGCGGAATCCTATTAGAGGCCGTGTTCAGCGAGATCTGAAGAAATAGGTTTATTTGGCTCCTCTTCCTTCCTTTTCTATTCTCCTTCTCGGTAACAGGTTCGTCTCTTAACTCGTCTCTTATTCTCCTCTTTGAGTAATCCAATCTTCTTCTGCAACTCGTCCCTTATTCTTGATTCTTAACGTGATATCCCATCGTTTGCTACTCATAAACAGGTTCGTCTGCAAATTTTTTTTTATTCTTGTTTAACGACTGTCAGTCATCAATGACTGCAGCCATCAACGACTGCAGCCATCGACGACTGTCAGTCATCAGTCTTTGTTTTCCACTCTTAACGTCTGTCAGTGTTTATTCATTCTTTGGTTCTAGAATTTTTTTTTTTATGCACAATTTATAATCTCGATTGTCAGTCATCACTTGATTTCTTTTATTGCCTCCTTTTTTTGGTGTCCCCTGTGCAACGCTTATAGTCAGATTGTAACAATTTACAATCTCGATTCTGAATCTGCAAAAAAAAAAAAAGGCTTGGGTTATTTCCAGATATTATTAGCACAGGTACATGTCTTGTTGAAGTTCTCCTGATTAATTAAGTGATCTCAAACCTCTTTGTTTCTATCCATTCGTTTTGTTTGCTTATTTCTTGTCCCATTGATATGGATTACTCATTGTCATCCGGTCCCTCTGCAAATTTCTTGAGTCAGCTCGTTACAGAAAAACTTACTCATTCTAATTTTTTGACTTGGAAGAGGCAAATCCTCCCTTTTATACGGAGTCAGGATCTCGATGAACATCTGGATGGTTTAGTTCCTATACCACCACGGCTTATTTTGCAGGAAACCAAGGATGAGAAGGGTGACACAATTACCATTTCTATTAAGAATCCAGAGTATACAGCTTGGAGGAAGCGAGATCAGTCTTTGGTTGCTTATATTACGTCAACACTCTCTCAAGAAGTGTTGGTTACTCTTTCAGATGATTGCACTGCGGCGGATCTGTGGAGTAAGCTGTCTCAGACATACTCTCAGATACCAGAAGCCAAAGTCATGTACTTAAAAAATGAATTTCAAAGTTTGAAGAAAGGCTCCATGACAGTCATGGAATACATAGGCCGCTTGAAGAGTATTACTGATCAATTAGCGGTTATTGGAAGTGCTATTGCAGATAAAGATAAAGTTCAACAACTTCTCAATGGATTGGGTCCTGATTTTGACATGTTTACCACAGCTTTATCACGCCTTCCTCACTTGCCCACTTTTGACGACCTTCAAGCGAAACTTCTCCAGCATGAGATGATTATGAAACAACGGGCAGAAGGAAATGAATCAGCTCGTCCTCATTCAGTTTTGGCCATGGACACTTATGTAGGTTTTGGACGAGGGAATGGAGGGCACCAAGGAGGCAGAGGTCGCGGACGTTTTGGGCACGGAGGACGTGGTATCTTGCCTACACCTAATATTTCAGGGATTTTTAATACAGGGAATCAGAGAAGAGTGCCAACTTGTTTCTTATGTAACAAAAGAGGACATGTAAAAGCTGATTGTTGGTTCAATCTACAAAATAGAGGTAAAATAAACAAAATTGAGAATAAATCAGCTACTACTGTGGACACAAAAGTGCCATCCTCTTCCACAGATGTGCAACAACTTTTGTTGTCAGCATTGTCACAGATGACGATCAAGCAAAATGAACAAGGCGAATGGTATGTTGATTCCGGTGCCGCCACACATGTTACGGGTAATGCAGGTAAGTTATCTCACTTATTGCCTTATTTTGAAAAAGGTAGTATAGTTACGGGAGATGGAACTTATCACTCCATTAGTCATACTGGCAATGCACATATCCCTATGTCCAAGTCCTTACTTCACTTGTCAAATGTCCTTCTTGCTCCTAATATTAAAAAGAACATTGTTTCTGTAGCTAAACTTGTTGACGATATGAATTCTTCCGTCGAATTTACTCTCTCTTCTGTTTATGTTAAGGATCTACGAACGAAGGAGGCGTTCGCTAAGGGGGAGCGACAAGGAAACATGTACGTCTTCAAGGAGATTCCTTCAGTGTCTTCGCCTTCGTCTTCAGTCCCAGTCCTCCAGTTGAAGTCGTCCAAGCATTCTTCAGTGTCTTCGCCTTCAGAGTCTTTGTTTTCCCCTTCATTGGAAGTTTTTAATTCATCTCATTGTAATAAGCCAGATATTTGGCATAGTCGTTTGGGACATTGTAGTCGGGGTTTCGTTGAAAATCTTGTATCTGATGGTCTCCTTCCAGAGTCTAGTTTATGTCCATTTTTTTATAATAATAATAAATGTTCTTCATGCGAACTGTGCAAAAGCCATGTTCTCCTTTTTCATATTATAAATAAAAGAGCTTCAAAGCCATTTGAGATTATTTGTTCCGATGTTTGGGGACCCGCACCTATTCCTTCTCTTTCTGGCAGTCGTTACTATGTTATCTTTATTGATTCTTATTCCCGTTATACTTGGATATATTTCTTAAAACACAAGCATGAAGTTTTCCAAATATTTCGGGAATTCCATTCGATGGTCAAAACAAAGTTTGCTTGTGATATTGTGCATTTACAATGTGATGGTGGAGGAGAGTATTCATCGAACGAGTTTATTGCCTTTCTTCGGGATAAAGGAATAAGTCGACAGGTTTCTTGCCCTCATACTCCTCAACAAAATGGGGTTGCGGAGAGGAAACACAGGCATATTGTCGAGAGCGCGATGAGCATGTTACATGATAGCAATGTGCCCGTTAGTCTCTGGACAGAAGTTTTTCACACATCTGTTCATATCATAAATCGTCTTCCTATGGCAATTTTGGATCGAAAATCTCCCTATTATACTTTATTTGGGCAACATCCCACTTACGATGAGCTGCGTGTTTTTGGTTGTGTATGTTATGTACATATTGATTCATCTCTGCGAAATAAGTTTCAGGACAAGGCTGTCAAGTGCAGATTTGTTGGGTATGCAGATGAATACAAAGGTTATCGATGCTATGACCCTACTACAAAACGTATCAGGACCTCCAGAAATGTTGTCTTTGACGAACGAAATTTTGAGGTCAATGACTCTGCAACGTTGCCATCTCGAGAATTAGAAGTATATGATCCATGGATAAGCGCATATCTTTTTGCTAATACAGGAGAAACATGTCAGACAAATTGTCCTTCCTTCGGCTTGAGTAGGGAGATACATGACCCACAGATGCATATTGAATTATCACCAGTTGAGTCTCCAGTTGAGCCAACCCCAGTAGAACGCTTCTCTGGACAGATATACACTAGACGGGACAAAAATACAGAGCCGAAGAATGTGGGCAGCATCGCCACTGATCCAGCTCAAAGGCCGTCACGCATTAAGCATCCTATTCAATGATGGGTGAGTTATGAGACCTTCTCCCTTGATTTCCAGTTGTTTATGTCTCAGCTCACAAAATAGGATGAACCCACTTGTTTTAATCAAGCTCTTCAATCCCGTCATTGGACTGAAGCTATGAATGAAGAAATGAAAGCTCTTCATGACTGTCAGACTTGGGAAATAGTCCCTCGGCCAGAAGGAAAGAATGTAGTTGGCTCAAAATGGGTTTATAAAACAAAGTATAAGCCTAACGGAAGTATTGACAGATATAAGGCACGACTTGTTGCTCGAGGATTCACACAACAATATGGTGAAGACTACGATGAAACTTTTAGTCCCGTAGTCAAAATGGGTACTATTCGTGTCATCATATCCCTAGCAGTCTGTAAGAAAGTGAAAAATACGCTACAACAAATGTCTCTCAACAAGTTCTCACAAATACATTATAAGAACCACAAAGGTTCACAAAGAGAACTTAAGAATACACACAACCCGAAACGGGTATAAAAATGAAAAATAAACAATTTTATTGATTTGAGATAAAAACCCAAAACAAGAGTAAGTATTTACAAGGGGAATAGCCCCATATTTATAGAGAGGTAGAGAGAAGCCTTAAGAGAGTTGTTGGACTCCCCAACAGCTCTATTAGAGCCGTTGGAGAGTCCAACAACTCTTTTTGGATTTACCTTTTTGACTTGGTCAAAAAGGTACCTTTTTGACTAGTCAAAAAGGTAAAGGCCAAATCAGTCCAATGATGGACTTGTTTGGCTAATTCTAGTTGTATTTTAACTAGAATTAATTAAACGAAAAATCCTAACTAAAAAGGAGATAAAACATTACATGTCTATGAGATTACATATGAGATATTATATGAGATTACATATTTTAACACTCCCCCTCAAACTTACGGTTGGATAACCGAAAGTTTGCCTAAGAGAAAGTGAAACCTAGGAGCAGCGAGAGGCTTGGTGAAGAAATCGGCCAGCTGATATTCTGAAGCAACATAGGGAAGATTGATGGTGCCACGCAAAAAATCCTCTCGAACATAATGACAATCCATTTCTATATGCTTGGTGCGTTCATGAAATGTCTGATTGCTTGCAATATAGATAGAGCTCTTGTTGTCGCAACACAGATTTGATGCTTTTGGACTTTCAACTCCCATATCGAAAAGTAGACGTCGAAGCCAGACTAATTCCATAGTAGTTGTAGACATTGCCTTATATTCAGCTTCAGTTGATGAGAGAAAGACCTTTTGTTGCTTCTTACATCGCCAAGACACCAAGGATTCTCCTAAAAAGACACAAAAACCTGTAGTTGAGTGGCGGTCATTTGGATCACCACCCCAATCTGCATCAGTATAAGCAAGCAATTCTAAGTTAGAGGAAGCGGATAAAAATAATCCTCGAGAAATAGAATTTTTGATATATCTAATAATACGCAAAACTGCTCCCATATGAACATAATTTGGAGCATGTTGAAATTGACTGGTTGTATGGACCGCATGTGTAATGTCAGGTCTTGTGATAGATAGATACGATAGAGCCCCAACAAGTTGCCTATATGGAGTCGGATTTTCGAGTGGCTCTCCATCATCAATCTTCATTTTGACATTCACAATCTCAGGAGTATCAACATATCTTTCATCTGAAATACCTGACCTGGCAACAATATCTAATGCAAACTTAGATTGAGTTAGCAAGTAACCTTTAGGTGAGTAGGCAACTTCTATACCAAGAAAATATTTCAAAAAACCCAAATCACTCATTTCAAAATGTGTTTTGAGAAATTTTTTAATATCATAAACTCCCTGTTTATCACTTCCAGTGATAATCATGTCGTCAACATAGAGTAGAAGGATGATAATACCTGCAGCAGAATTCTTAACAAACAAAGTTGTGTCAGTAAGACAAAATCGAAAACCAAAATCAAGCATAACCTTACTAAACTTATCATACCAAGCTTTTGGAGCTTGCTTGAAACCATATAAAGCCTTGTTTAGGCGAAGTGTTTTCCCTTTAGGTATATTCATTCCTGGTGGTGGGTCCATGTATACTTCTTCAGCTAAAGTTCCATTTAGAAAAGCATTTTTAACATCTATTTGAAAGATATGCCATCCCTTTATTGATGCAAGAGCTATTAGGATTCTAACAGTGGTCATTCTAGCTACTGGGGCAAAGGTCTCTTTATAGTCTATTCCATATTCTTAAGAATAGCCTTTTGCCACCAACCGGGCCTTGAATCTTTCAAGAGTGCCAGCACTCTTGGTTTTCACCTTGTACACCCAGCGACAACCAATAGGTTTCTTGTTGTTTGGAGGATGGTCTTGAATGGTCCAAGTATTTGCTTTTTCTAAGGCTTCTAATTCGACTTTCATAGCCTTGACCCATTCTGGTTGATCCTTGGCTATATCATAACTGGGAGGTTCTTCATAGGAATGAATTAGAGCAATAAAGGCTTGATGTTTTGGTGAAAAAGACTGATATGACACAAACTTTGCAGGAACCCTCGAGATCCTAGTGGATTTTCTAGATGAAGAGGCAGATTCATGTTCCCTTGTGTATTTATCCAGGGCACATTGTCTTTCTAAATTTCCTCGTCTAGAGTATTGAATACAATCTTGACTATTTCTATGAGGATCAGAATCAATCACATCCATCTGATCATCTAGATCAATTTCTCTTTCACTATCCTTTGGAACTAGATCCAACAAGAAGGAATACTCATCTATTTCAGTAGAATTTTTGTTTTCAAAAAAACTTTCATTTTCTAGAAAGGATACATTCCTTGAAACGTATAACTTGTTGTTTTTAGGGTCAAAACATCTGTATCCTTTTTTATTATTTGCATATCCTAAAAAAGTACAGGGTATAGCACGGGGAGAGAATTTATCATTCTTATCTGTAAAAACAAAGCACTTGCACCCAAACACCCTCAGTCTAGAATAATCAGGTTTTTGTTTATAAAGCTTTTCAGTAGGAGAAATATTCTTTATTGAGGATGAAGGCATCCTATTAATAAGATACACAGCAGTTAAAATAGCTTCGGCCCAAAAAACTTTAGGAACTTGATGTGTGATAAGTAGTGTTCTAGTTGTTTCTATAATGTGTCTGTGTTTTCTCTCAGCTAACCCATTTTGTTGAGGGGTATAAGGACAAGATTTTTGGTGTGAAATTCCATGTGAGTTCAAATATTCTTTAAATTCAGTTGATAAAAATTCTCCCCCTGAATCAGTGCGAAATATTGAAATATCATTCTTAAATTGATTTTTGACCATATTATGAAATATTTGAAAAAAAGAGAACACTTCAAATTTGTGTTTGAGAAAGTAAATCCAGGTATATCGTGTAAAGTCATCCACGAAAATTACATAGTATAAAAACCCACCTTTTGACGTAACTGGTGCAGGACCCCAAACATCATAGTGAATTAATTCAAGTGGTCGAGTGGAGACAAAAGTTCTTTCTTGAAATGCTAGTCATTTCATTTTTCCAAGAATACATTTTTCACAAGTGAAAGTTTCAAAATTATAAATTTTTTCCATGTTTGGAAAGTACTGAAGCTTGGATATACAAGGGTGACCAAATCTTTGGTGTAAAAGATCCAAGCCTACTTTTTGAACATTGCAGCATAATGTTTTCTTGGGTAATTCCAAAAAATCCATGTAATATAAGCCTCCTTCTCTATGGCCTTCCCCAATCAGCTTCCCTGACTGGTGATCCTGTACTTGACAATCATGAGAAGAGAAGGAAACATTACACCCATGATCAGTTAATTGAGAAACAGATAAGAGATTTAGATTAAGTTTGGGGATATATCTAATCTTTGGAACACAAAATCCTTTTGAGTTTTGAGAGTTATTTTCGAAATTTCCTATTCCTTTTATCTCAAGGGATGTTCCATCCGCAGTAAAAACACTCGATCCACTTGAGTCATAACAATGCGACAGTAATTTTAAATTTGGTGTCATGTGAAAAGAAGCATCAGAGTCAAGAAGCCATAGGGGTTTACCTGGATCGGAGGTGCCAACAGAAGAGATCGCAGCTCCAGCTGAGGGAGAAGTTCCTTTAAGAAGAGGTTGTAGAGCCTCCACCAGCTGAGACAGGGACATGTTTCCAATGGATGTCTCATTTGATTCTTTTGATTCAACAACAGCTACCTTCTTCTCATAAGATTTTTTCAACTTTGGACAGTAAGTTTTAACATGTCTGGGTTCATGACAGTAATAACAAATAACTTTTCTCCTTTCAAAATCGCCTCCTTGCCTTTCATTGTTTATTCTCCCAATATGTGGAGGTTTGTATGTGCGAATGTGATTACCTGGTCTAGATACAGCTAAAACTGTATCATCATCGCTTTTGTCGACTCGTTTCTTGAGTCTATTTTCTTCCATACTTAGCTCTTCAATGATATCTTCAATAGAGGGAACATTTCCCCGATGTAGAAGAGCGGACTTGGTTGATTCAAATTCGGGTCTCAACCCATTTATAAATTGAAAAAAATGCTCCGCATTTACTTGATTTTGGCGAAGCTCAATGTCTTGTGGACAATGCCACTTTGGTTCAAGAAGAGCCAACTCTTCCCATAGTTCGGATAAGCTATTGTAGTATTCTCTAATACTTCTCTCTCCTTGAACCATATTCTGAACATTTTCTTGTAAGTTACATATATGAGCAATATCTTTAAGAGAATACATTCTCTTAAGATATTCCCACGCATCATTAGCATGTTCAAATTTTGCGAGACTTGAACACTTCTTTATGTCTACACTAGAAATTAGCCAAGACATGATCTTGGCGTGACCCATTCTCCATTCTTTCCATTCCTTTTCATATGTGGAGATGGCCTTAGTTTTTTCCACCTCCGAAAGAGGTACTTCTCTTCCACCTTCTTCTTTAGTGAGCGTTAGTTTAGGTTCCTTATCGGTTCCATCAACTAAGCCCCATAGACCCCTTCCCCAAATAAGATGCTTCATGATTGAAGCCCATGTTACATAGTTTGAATCGTTGAGTTTTATGGACTTAATGGTGACATTAGCATTGTCATCCATTTTACAAGCTTGGAAATGAGAGGGGAAGAAGAAAAGCAAGTGGGAAGAGGAATATTTTAACCACAAAGATCGAAAATAAGTAGCCTTCCACGCCCTTCAAGGCTACACATGAGCACTCCTTCAAAGAGACTTCACTTTCTTGAAGAGTAGTTGCATGGCACGCTTCCCAATACACGTCCACCGACCTTGCTCTGATACCATGTAAGAAAGTGAAAAATACGCTACAACAAATGTCTCTCAACAAGTTCTCACAAATACATCATAAGAACCACAAAGGTTCACAAAGAGAACTTAAGAATACACACAACCCGAAACGGGTATAAAAATGAAAAATAAACAATTTTATTGATTTGAGATAAAAACCCAAAACAAAAGTATTTACAACAACTCTTTTTGGATTTACCTTTTTGACTTGGTCAAAAAGGTACCTTTTTGACTAGTCAAAAAGGTAAAGGCCAAATCAGTCCAATGATGGACTGGTTTGGCTAATTCTAGTTGTATTTTAACTAGAATTAATTAAACGAAAAATCCTAACTAGAAAGGAGATAAAACATTACATGTCTATGAGATTACATATGAGATATTATATGAGATTACATATTTTAACACAGTCGATCGAGGTTGGAGCCTTAGTCAGATGAATGTTAAAAATGCATTTTTGCATGGAACTTTAAAGGAAGAAGTGTATATGGAACAACCTTCTGGTTATGCCGAGAAGGATCCTACTGCCTGGGTGTGCAAACTAAGGAAATCTCTGTATGGGTTGAAACAGACGTCTCGTTCCTGGTTTGAAAGTTTCTCTATGCAAATTCAGAGTTATGGTTTTAGAAGATGCTCTCTGGATCACTCACTCTTTATTTACCAAAAGGCAGACATTGTTATACTTCTTCTTATATATGTTGATGACATTGTGATCACTGGGAGTTCAGATAATCATGTGCAAGACGTGAAGCAGTTTTTAATGAAAACTTTCAAGATGAAAGATTTAGGGGAGTTGAGGTACTTTCTTGGTGTGGAAGTTGACAGACAACAAGACACATTGACACTCATGCAACAAAAATACACTCTTGACCTTCTGGAAAGAGCCGGGATGACGAATTGTAAACCAGTCAGTACTCCTAGTGTATTACATCAAAGGCTGAGCTCTGAAGATGGTCATCCTTGTGTCAACCCTACAACGTATAGAAGTCTCGTGGGGATGTTACAGTACTTGACCTTTACCAGACCTGATATAGTTTATGTTGTAAATCAGGTATCCCAGTTTATGCATGCTCCAACGGAGGGTCATATGGAAGCTGTGAAGCGCATTCTACGCTATTTAAAAGGAACTATAGGAGACGGACTTGTTTATCGCAAGAACGATAATCTGCATAGAGGACATGAACTCATCACTTATACAGACGCAGATTGGGCAGGAGATCCAGATGAGCGACGATCTGTCTCTGGATATTGTGTATATATTGGACACAATTTAGTGTCCTGGAGCAGCAGAAAACAAAAGGCAGTGGCACGATCGAGTACAGAGGCTGAATACAGATCGATGGCTGTAGGGACGGCAGAAGTCACATGGCTTAGACACTTATTGAGTGATCTTGGGGAGACAATTATTCGATCATTTCTTCTATGTGACAATCAAAGCGCAATCAACATTGCATGTAATCCTATTCAGCATAGCAGAACGAAGCACATTGAGATTGATCAACATTTTATACGACAAAAAGTTGAGATGAAGGAGATAGAACTACGTCATGTTCGAACAGAAGATCAAGTGGCGGACCTGTTTACCAAGGGGTTAACTGGACGTCAATTTTGGCTATTGAAGAGCAAGTTGTACATGCTACAAAATCACGTACAACTTGAGGGAGGGTGTTAAAATATACACTGCGTATGGATCTGGATCCAGATCCATACGCATGACATGTTAAATGAAACACATGTCAAATTAGCTTCATTAATGGCATCCTTGTAATATCTCTGATATTACAAGGATCATTGTAAACCTGTATAGTTTATATATCCTAGGGTTTGGAGGTCGAGCCCCAGTTGGTATGCCGCCCCAGCCGATTGTGCATCTCTCTCTCTCTCTCTCTCTCTCTCTCTCTCTCTCTCTCTCTCTCTCTCTCTCTCTCTCTACTTTCCTGTGCATAAGCTGAACCATTCATACGAAATCTGATAGTCCCGACTCTCGACAATAGTAACAAACCACTTTCCTTTTCTCAAACTCATTTCCATTTCTCTCATCATTTGTCCTCCCATAATTTGGAGGTTTGTATATACGAACATGGTTTCCCGGTCTAGATACGGCTAGAACTGAGTCACCATCACTCTTGGTGATTCTATTCTTAAGCCTATTCTCTTCCATGCTCAACTCCTCTATTGTGTCTTCTATTGAGGAAACCTTTCCTCGATGAAGAAGAATGGACTTGGTAGATTCAAATTCCGATCTTAGTCCACTAATAAATTGAAAAGAATGCTCCGCAATAATTTGATTTTTGTAGAGTTTTATGTCTTGTAGACAATGTCACTTTGGTTCAAGAAGAGCTAACTCTTCTCATAATTCAGACAAACTATTATAGTATTCTCTAATACTTTTGTCTTCTTGAACCATATTCCGAACTTGGTTTTGTAAATTGCATATATGGGCAACATCTTTAAGAGAATACATTCTCAGAGTCCCGAGCATCATTGGCATGTTCAAATTTTGCAAGGCTTGAACATTTTTTTATGTCTACGCTACTTATGAACCAAGACATAATCTTGGCGTGTCTCATTCTCCATTCTTTCCACTTTTTCTCATAAGTGGTAATGGCTTTGGTTTTTTCAACCTCCGTAAGAGGTATTTCTTTCTCTCCTTCAACCTTTGTAAGAATTAGCTTAGGTTCTAAATTAGTTCAATCCACTAATCCCCACAACCCCTTTCCTCATATAAGGTGCTTCATAATTGAAGCTCATGTAATATAGTTTGAGTCGTTCAGTTTAATGGGTTTAATGGTGACATTATCATTGTTATCCATTTTACAAGGTTTGGAATGACAAAGAAAAGAGAGAAAAAGAATAGAGGAAGATAGGAGAAAGTATGTACTCTACCACGGATAGTGAGTACGAGTGCTCCTCCAAGCTTTTGCAAGAACACAACTTCACATATACTTGAAAAGAATGTCACTTTTTCTCAACCTTTGAATGACACACTTCCCGATGCCCTGATAAGAGTTGTTTGATCACAATCGCGCTCTTATACAATGTAAGAGGATGAGTTCTTGAATCATCACCAAACGAAGCTTCAAATAGCTTCAACCAAAATACCGAAAAAGGATCACACACAAGAACTACAAGGGTTCATACAACAATACCCAAAAAAGGGTATACAAAAGAGAGAAGAAAAATATATTTATTGAATGGGTAAAAACACCCTTCAAAAGCATACATTACAAATTTACAAGGGGGTAACACCCCATATTTATAATACATAGGAGAGGAGGAATGAGGGAGTAGTTGGGCTCCCAACGGCTCTAAATAGAGCCATTGGGGGTCCAATGACTCTCTCACTATGTGCTTTTTGACTTTAGTCAAAAAAGCATAAAGTTTTGATATGTCCAAAAAGAAACTAAAAAATAAAAGAAGGAAACCAAACTAAACAAAGAAACTAACCTAATCCAAACTAAACTATAAAAGTAAACTAAAAACTATGAGATTACATATGAAATTATGTTACATTATTTAACACCACCTAGGCAAGCATCTAGGTGCAATTTTAACTACTAAGGCTACATGACCTGCATTTGTATCATTCACATGATCTTCCGCTTAGATTTATGCTTTTCAACATTAACCAAAGAACATTTTAGCAAAATTTGGCCACATCCGAACACTGTAAAACGTTGATCAGAAATGCATGTCCTAAGCATGCAATTCAATTTCCTATATCACATCCATGTTCAATTGATGTTAACATCATTACATAGAACAAAATGAAGTGACCTAGAAGCATAGCTGTATACACAAATAGTACACAAGACAAAAGGGATGCAGATATAAAACCCAGTTGATAAGGATCTTTTTCATTGACAATTAGTTTAAGCCCCTTGAATATGAGTTGTTTTTTAGCGAACAAACTCCAGTGCAGGGGCTTAATGGAGGTGATAATAATGCATCATTCTTTCTGTTACACATAAGGCTTGATGTGAAAAAATCAAGTGGAGGAGATGCATGGTCATTCAATGGAATTTCCAGAAACCTACTAAGACAGTATCCAAGACTTCATGTAGACATTGCCAGCGGGACTGCAAGTCAACAAAGAGTAAGATACTTCTTATTTCCAATGAGAAAATTAAAAATGTAATTCTTCAAGTGAACAAAGATAATTGACTTGAGTTAGTCTGTCTGACTATTTTGTAGGTTGTTTTCACTTGGGATAAAATCATTGATAAAGATGTGTTCATCAAAATAAAACAGTGTGGCACATAGAGAGATAAAGATCTAATCTGAGTCATAATCATCTTCCTAAAGCAACTCGCCTCCTCATTTAGCAGCCTACAATAGGCTACTCGCCAAAGATCAAGTTCACCTTCAGAAATTTGAGTACTGGGTGCCTAATTGGTATTATCCTTGGAAAGTTAACAAAGAACCTAGATCGCCTATTTTCTCTCACCCTTGTTGCTGGGAAAAAAATCTCCCCCTCCCCCCCCCCTGCCCCACCCCACCCTTACAAAATTAGTAAAATAATAAATGGCCATGATTTAACAAATTCAGAAATAATATGGTAGCCCTCCATCTACCATAAGCCATGTCGGTTCAAAAAATGCTAGCAGGACTCTCCTTTTGCATTAGCATTTGGGAAAAATGGCTCTCAAGGAATGAAGCTCTTCATGTGGGTGCTGTCCATACAATTTCTAAGGACAAAAAGATGCACCCCAAGACTCTGAAGAGGCATTTGCCGATTGAACAGCAGTGCACAAGATTCTTGAGCTTGATTGAAAAGCATTTGGGTCTGGCCCTAGTAAAGACATCTGATTCTGTGAAATGATGTGCATCAAGCATATGTTAGTTGAACAATGGCCCAACCAGGATCTGACTGAATAAATACAAAAGTAGAAAAAGATGCTGCTTGACGATATCTGTTCGCTAATGTTTTATCCAATTGGGTCTGGTCCTGCAGGTGGGGATGACTAGATGGCCAACTGGGTTGATCCCTATACAATTGAAACCCCTTGCAGGATGGATCAACCAAAAATTGAATTGCAATCTTATAGAATACAAGAGTAACTCAAATCCAATGTGCCTACAGCTCTAGAAAATGTGATAACAAAATTTTTGTATTTGGGTCCTCTCATGTC
Source organism: Nuphar pumila (assembly GCF_984573655.1). Taxonomy (NCBI): domain Eukaryota; kingdom Viridiplantae; phylum Streptophyta; class Magnoliopsida; order Nymphaeales; family Nymphaeaceae; genus Nuphar; species Nuphar pumila. The sequence goes on along the minus strand of NC_143252.1, from coordinate 113,059,195 downwards.
TTGTATTGGATCCGCGACCCATATAAGGGGGTTCTGGACAATAATTGTACTTGGTGCGGGTCTCTTATGTTGTTTTGGACCTCTCACACTTTGTATTTTGGGTCCATAACCTATGTCACAGGGACATACCCCTCAAGGGGCGAATTGTGTGTTGGTATGACACAACACTGATCCGGATGTGCGACACGGTGCGATTAGTACAGGACATGGTCAACGCCGTGTCTGACATGTTGACACAATGCACGATATGTATCCGACACGTAGACACAGTGTTCGACATGATAAAAAATATGTTTATAAATATATTTTGTAATTGTAATGGATTATATATATTATCATATATAATTATACAAACATATAATATATGTAGAGCCATGTCCCTGAATCCTAATTTTTGAAAATTGTTGCATCATACCAAGCAAATCCACATCGTATCTAGTACCTGCATCCACATCCATGTGACATAGTCCATGACCTATTTGAGAGTGTATGGGGTATTTGGTGCCTTAGTGAGGGGCTTTTTAGTCTTTTGTGCCTATAGAAGCTATAAATAGGCCAATGCACTCATTTTCCTCACAATGCTTGATGAATAGAGAATTTCTCTTTGGCCTCTCTAAGGCGCGTTTGCTTGTCACAGAAGAGGGTGCCGTGGCAGACCCTGACGTGGCACCTTCTTCTGCGGAAAATGAATCGGACCCCCCCACCCCCCAGGAACTGAATATGTGGAGGGGGGGTCCAGCGTGTAAAATGAGGGCTTCTTTCCGTAAGGAAAGCAGCTCCCATGTTTGTGTTGCATTGTGGCCCCGCGGAAATGGCACAGGCACCCATGCATTTCCGCATAAAACTCCCCTTTTCCGTGACATGCAAACAGACCCTAATTCTAGAAAGGATTTGGCTTTAGCCTTAGTTCGAAATCGGCTCAATTGAATTCTCAATTGGGATTTCCTTCCTTTTCCTATAACTCTCTCTCATTCTTACTCATCTCTCCCCCATAGCCGACCCTCCTTCTCTTAGCCAATCAACCATCTCTCTCCAATTCTCACAAATACACCGCCTCAATTGGACTTATCTCTATCAAAGTGTCAATAATAAACAGTTGGATCTCTCTCTCTCTCTCTCTCTCTCTCTCTCTCTCTCTCTCTCTCTCTCTCTCTCTCTCTCTTCTTTTTTGGTGAGCAAGCTGGGGAATCTTGGTGTCTCTTAAAAATGTAGCACAAGTATACCATTCACTCGTTCTCTATCCATTACCGAAGGGATGAAGGGAGGTATAGAGTTAAGCCAATGGCTAATTCTGAGGTTTCTTACCAAAAGGAATGACAGTCCAAACCAGTGTTGTCAGTATCATTGTGAGTCATCTGATTCATGCCGATTCATACCATATCGGCCCAAAATCGTTTTGCAACAAGCCGACTCATCTTTTTCTTTAAATATTTTTCAGAATTTATTTAAAATAGTTTTCTAATCTTTTCAATATTATTTTAATATTTTTATTGAAATTTGCCATCTGTTGGTTAAAAATTGGCAGATTCAGCTCGATTAGGTTCGGAGTCTGAATCGGCCAATTCTCTGAACCGTTTTGAAAATGATTCAAGGCTGATACCGATTCTTGACAACATTGGTCCAAACTAAACTATCTTAACATGGCAGTCCCTAGCGTCCAAATGTATAGCAACGCCTTTCTTCATGCTTACCTCCAATAACAAATCACAACTTCAAGCGTAAGGGAATGCGTAGAGAGTAATTAGCATTTTTAAACCAACTAGTGTATGGACTGCCGTGGACCACGTCAAACGGTCGTAGTTGCAGGTGGTTTTCACTTAATTTGATTCCGTAGATGTGTCTGCTACTGCTTCTCTACTATAAAACGTTTTAGATTGAATTTTTTTGACAAAAGAAACTCAACTTTTTCATGGCAAAGTATTGGTGCCCTTGATTTTTAAGTTCCCTAAGAAATCCCCAATCTTATACACGTTTTCTACTACATAAACCATACCCATTTACAAAACATGCAATGAAACATCAAAAATTGATATGGTCCATTCCGGCTCACCATACTCGAATTGGGTATGAAGCCAATATATCAGATCATCTAAAGACAAGTAAACAGAATAAACAGAACCACATGATACAACGATAAACAGGGGACAAAGAAGAAAAATAAATGAAGAACACACAATACCAACAGAATGAAAAGGGGTGACGGCCTCTGCTTACCATCAAGGCGAGCAGCTGGACAACAAGAAACAACCCTTCGATTCGTGTGCTGGAGGTGTTTTCTTCGCGGCTTTGGTGACCTCCTTCGCTTATCTGGCCCCAATCCCCAGAACAACAAGAAACAACCCCTCAATTCCTCTTCGAACCCGAGATAATCATAAAAAAAATCTCTTAAAATACAGACTTCAATGAATAAAATATCCGACCCTAAAGGAGGACTGGAATAGGGGAAATAACTTGGAAATAAAAAAGGAGAAGGAGATGAAGGACCGCTCCTCCCTTCTTAACTTTTTTGAGTTTTAATTATAACGGTTCGGATTTGGGTCGGATATCCGATTAACCCAAGTTTTCCTCACTTCGGCGGGAGAGGATCAGGTGCAATGACATTTCACACCTTAAGTGTGCTGCTGCACCTTACTGCCGTTAGGGATGGCAGTGGGCCGGGGGGAAACGGGCCCGCCCCGCGTTTGGACCGGGGATGGAGGCAAGGATGAAGGTTAAAATCAAAACCGCTGTGGGGATGGAGGTGGAGTTAGACTTACCCTTTCTCCCACCCGGCCCTGCCCCATCCTGTTTCGATCCCCGCCTTGCTCTGCCCTAATTCTTTTAAGGATGGCAATGGGCCAAAAAAAAACGGGGCACTGCCCCGTCTAGCCTTGCCTTGCCCCCATTTGGATTGGGAATGGAGGTTAAAATCCAAACCCATGCGAGAATGGAGGCGGGGATGGAGGTCCGGATTTTGAGACAAGACCGGGGTGGAGGCCTTGTCCCCCGCCCCACCCCGGTCCACTGCCATCCTTAACTGCCATCCATCTCTTAGGTACAGTCTGCCAGCTGTGGGCCCAAATAGAGGTCGGATTAGATGCAGTGGCATACTAAAGTGTGCAATGTGATTGCACCTGATATGCCATCCAAGTGTTCATAGTCGTCGAAAAAGAAGCATGTCTAAAACATATTACAGTATATTTTTATTTTAAAACATCTAACTAAAAAAACTAAAGTAAATATATATTCGCTTTATAGTATACAGTCTGTCATATCTTGTTCATAATCTCTCTCTCTCTTTGATGCAAACATGCTAAATATGTTTTGGGTTTTTCTAATGTTTTTTTCGCAATTCTGACCATATACATGTATTCGATATGATCAATTTACTAGCAACTGTCACCTGGATCATGTATTTTTTATTAAAAAATGATATTTGAAGCTTCAAATTTTTAAAAAGAATTTAGAATATTGGTTTTTTGAACCTTATACAAACCTAACCCAAATGCTCCAAAAGTTGATCCCTATAAAATCAAGTACAAGTATTATGTATGATAAAAAAAAAACTCAAAAAACTCATTTAGCATGTTTGCATGCAACACATATAGCACGTGAGTATATGGGTAACATTTGGTTATGGCAACCTCTCCATCCTAATGATTTGGAAATTATAGTTGCGGGTCATGTCGACCCAATCACACCTCATAAATGCATTCATTGTAGCTAAATGCTAGGAACCAACTCTTGATCAAAATTTTTTGATGAAAATACGTGATTCTATAAGTCAAAAAATTGGTCACATATATATATATATGGTTAATTTCATGAAAAATGAACAGCTTGTTCAAACATCGTGACAACCTGACCAAATGTTAACCCATAATTGCTTACATGGGTAAGTGTAGCCAATATATATATATATATATATAGAGAGAGAGAGAGAGAGATGGGTTGGTGCTAAACCGCTTGCTAAATGAATTTTTTAGCTTCTCTGGTGCTTTTTATGTGGTTCCGGCCCTATAAATGTGTTGTGCATAGTCGATTTACTAAGAATTCACACCTGGATCACGTGTTTTTGATAAAAAAATGATATTTGGAGCCTTAAAAAATTACAAAAATTTTGGATCGTTGGTTTTTCTAACCTCATAAAAACTCATCCATGTGCTGGAATCAAACTCTTCAAGAGCTGATCCCTATAAAATCAAGTACATATATCACATATGTAGGGTCAGAATTTAAAAATAAAATGAAAAAAACACACCCATGCTTGGGTTAGCGCAAATTAGTGTTTTGATCATGTTATTCTACTTATTAAGTAAGATTTTGCAGGGGAGTACAAAATTAACGACCTAATTTTTTTTATCCTTATAAAAATATGTTTTTATGTCAACAAATATAATCCAAGAGTCCATTCCTACTATTTAAACCACAATGAACACATCCATAGAGTTAGAATTAGTCAAAACAACTTCCTACTATGAATCTCAACTCAAGGGTTCCTTAGACACTAGTTTTGCCAATATTGTCTCATATATAATATTCACTATGCTCATGGGTGAGGGACCCCCTAGTAAAAAATGTAGTATGTTATTTTCTTTTCAAAATTTTTGGGCAGCTGACCCTCCCAATGTGACCTACATGTTAAGTTTAGTAGAAACTGGCATTTGGATCATGTTCTTCTGAGGTATAAGCCAGATTTTACGAGGGTTGGAAAAAACAATGGCTTATAATGTACCAAAATTTCAAATATAAAAAAACATTTTCACATAGTAAAAAAACTATGGTCCAAGGGTTGATTATTATTATTTTGACCATAACACTTTCATGAGGTAAGATTGGTTAAAAAATAACGTTCCCCTGTGAGTGTCAACCAGTCCTTACCCATAGGGCTGTCAACGGGTCCACTTTGCACCGGTTTCTCGACCTGAACCCCATTTGTTAGGTATGTGTAAGGAAAGTGCCATCCGGAATAATATTTGGGTCAACTTGAACCCAACCCGAGCAATATGAAGGCTGGGTTTGGGTCATGATTTTTTATGGGCACCTGACCCAAGTATTATATATAATAATATAAATAAAGTTTTAAAATATGTGAGTCTGGTTATAGGATTCTATTTTCGCGACCCGAACTGTTGACATCCATACTTACTCAAGTGGAAAGCAAATGCTATATATATATATATATATATATATATATATATATATATATATATATATATATATATATATATATATATATATATTGTTCTAGTCAGATCCTATTTTCATTAGGTTCAAGCAAAAAATGTGGTTGCAAGTGATTTTTGTTTGATCTAAACCAATAATGTGTTTATCATAATTTACTTAGTAGTTAATATGCATTCAATTAAGTATTTTTCATGCACAAGCTTTTTTTATGGGTGAAAATCAATGGCTCATGTAAAATTTGACAATATAAGGTCCACATTTTTTTTGTAAACTTATTTTATCCAAAACATTTGCCTTGATAAATAAACAATTGTGAATACATCTCCAGGTTTTAATTCGCCCCAAAACACCTACAGACATATTTTTTGCCAGAACCTAACAAAAGTGGGCCCTGACTATAATATTTTCCATATATGTATTTATATATGGGGTAATGTTTGCTACCCAGGTGGGTAAAGAACCCTTGGTGAAAAATGAAATGCTTTTATTTTTTCTGCTTTGTTGCACATATGACCCTCATGATGTGCTCCACATATTAAATTTAGTAGAAACTGACCTTTTGTTCATGTTTTTTTTATGCATATGTCATATTTTGAGAGGGTTGAAAAATCACTGGCCTACAATGTACCAATTTTCAAGCTTAGAAAGACATTTATTCATTAAAAATTTATGATCCAAGGGTCAATCCATGCTATTTTGACCACGTTGAACACATCCATGAGGTCAAATTTGTTAAAACAACCCCCTACTATGAGTTTTAATTATGATATCTCATAAAAATGTTTAAAGCAATACATGTTTTCTACTAAATAGAGTAGAAAGATCTCATAATGTCAATATGTTTTTTAAAGGGTTTTGGGACTGTGAGAGATAAATGGTATGAAACTTGCACATTACTCTCTTTCTATATATATGTATGTGTGTGTGCGTGCCTTAATATTTGTTGCAATTAAAGGCAAAGAACTATTGAGCTTTTGGTAAACCTAGCCCTATGGATGTGATCTGCAAGTTTTTCTTTTGGTAAAAGATGAGCTCTGAATAATGTAATTGTAAGATGTAAGCAGTTTTTTTAAGGGCTTGAAAGCTAGCATCCCACAATGTGCTCAAATTTTGTTGTTTAAAAAAACACACATTTTTTTATTGAAATCACATGATTCAAGGTATGATCCTTAGCAAACAAACTATGGTGAACACATCTATGTGATCAGATTGGGTATTTAAAGCTTGAACCTATGATTTTCAGCTCAATAGTTTTGCGGCTTCAATAACATCAAATATTAACTATAAATATGATACCATTTGGTAACAGGTCATTGAGTACAAATGTCTTTAGATTTCCACGATTGTTTTGATCCAATCCAGCCGCATGGATGATTTAAGCATGCTCAAAATAGTGGGAATCAATATTTGGCTTAGGTTTTTTGGATGGAAAACATTATTTTATAACCTTAAATCATATCATACATTTTAGGTTGTTGGTTTTTTAAAGCCTCGTAGAAACCTGCCTACATGTCATAATTGGAAGATTTAAGAGTCGATTCCCACTAAGCAAAATTTCTAAATCATGTAAGGTTAATATAATGAAAAACAACAAAAAAATAAAACAAATGTTTGTACATCATGAAGTCATTATCAAATATTAACCATATATATGTATATATCTATATTAGAGAAAGAGAGTAGCTGCCTATTCCAATCCATGCATACCACCAGCTTACCAAGCATTTGAAGTTTTGTTTTTTAATATATTTTTTTTAAATTGATCATATATATGTGTTATACATGTAGTTGTATCCTGGGAACTCAGTCGTAACAAACCCCTTTTCGCATCTTCGGAATTTTCGGAGTGAGTAGATTGAAGTTCTAAAGAACGTGCCTCTAGACATGAGATCTCCATTTCCTTAAATCCTAATTTTTCACCTGGCAGTAACATTTTTTCGCTCATCATAATCACCGAATTGATTGCTGAAGTTTTTTTTTTCGTTCCAGGCTGGATTATCGCTCGACGATAGCACGACGGCCCGTGCAATAGCTTTGTTCCGGGAAAACAAGCATCTTATTTTGCCGCACATGTCTGCCGTCTATTCTTTCTCGGTTTGATTTTGTTATAATGAGTTTTTTTTGTTCTGAATGTGTTTGTCTTTGACATTAGTTGTTCGATTTTGTGTGAGTATTTGGATTGCTTTTTGTGTGAGTGATCAGGACAGATCTGTTGACGCATTTTTTGGTTGTTCTCAGCCCAAAGAAATGGAAAGATTATGGTTTGCGATCGTTTTGTATGCTTTAAAGAGTCTTAGTGGTGTGAATTCCGATCAGGAAGTTAAGACTGAAGCGATTGATACTGGCTTATTAATTGCAGTGAGGAAGTGTGATAAGGGCGTGGATCTTCTTGCTTCTCTACGTAATACTTATAATACTTTGAAGGATGATCTGAAGAAAAAAATGGAGATAGCTAATAGATTGATAGTTGAAATTTTGAAGAAAAAAACCCTGTCCTGCTTCAGAATGCAATGCAGAGTCTCTTGATGATATTGTTAAGGGTATATTAGACTGTACATTAATAATTCTATTTACTGAAACTCAGTTGGGTCTTACGTGAAAAAGTTTTTAAATTGTTTGTTTGTTCTCCAGATGAACTCCGCCTGTGTATAGCTGTTTAGTTATACATTGCTAGTCCCAAGCCTGGATAAAGGAGGAGGGTTGCGGCAGGCCAGTGACAGCCAACATAAAAACTTAGTCACACCCTATGAATATGAACCAATATGAGAATTTTGTTGGGGCGTTCCCTACTGAGCGGCACGTTGTACTCTATAGGCTTGGAGGCAGTGATAAATGGGCAAGGGTTGCTAGGTTGTCGCCAAGAAGCGACGCGTCACACCGGTGCTCGGGTGTGGTATCAAATAGGCAAGGGTTCCCTCACTTTGTTGGACGGGTGGGGGTAAAGAAGATAGTTCAAGACCATAAAATTAGGTTAGCCACTTGGAACATAGGGTCTTTAACTGGTAAGTTGGTAGAGTTAGTAGATGTTATGTGTAGGAGAAACATGGATATTTTATGTCTATAGGAGACCAAATGGGTAGGTGAGAAAGCAAAAGTGATAGAACCTTGGGGATATAAGATTTGGTATACAGGAATAAATAGGATAGGAATGGAGTAGGGATTGTTATTAGTCGTGTGTTTATAGATAATGTAGTTGAGGTTCGTAGGAAGGGTGATAGGATTTTACTTATTAAATTAGTATTATGTACGAATATTATTAATATTATTAGTGTTTATGCACCTCAAGTAGGTTTAGATGATTCCATTAAGCGTCAATTTTAGGAAGATTTAGATGGAGTAGTACAAGGGATATCTTATGGAGAAAAGCTTTTCATCGGCAGTGACCTTAATGGACATGTAGGCATTAGTAGGGATGAATTTGAGAGTATCCATGGAGGCTATGGTATAGGAGAAAAAAATGAAAGTGGAGAAAGGATTTTAGATTTTGGTTTGTCCTATGATATGATCTTAGCAAACACTTGGTTTAGGAAGAGGGAGTTTCACCTAGTGACATTTAAAAGTAGAGTTAATACGAGTCACATAGATTATTTCTTACTTAGAAAGAGAGATAGGGGTTGTTGCATCTATTGTAAGGTTATATCGGAATAAAGTGTAGCTACACAACATAGAGTCTTAATTTTAGATCTTAGAATTAGAAAATGCCGCAAAAGGGATAGACATAGGATAGATCCTAAATTAAGTGGTGGGCACTGAAAGGAGCTAAACAAGGAATGTTTGTAGAGCAGGTAGTTAAGGAAGCTGATTGGTGTCTCGAGGAGGATTCAGAATAAATATGGAATAAGATACTACGTGGCATGAGAAAGGTGACTAAGGAGGTATTGGGTGAGTCTAAAGGTGATGCACCGCTAGGTAAGGATACATCATGGTGGAACGAGGAAGTCAAATTAGCTATTAAGGTTAAAAGAGAGTGTTATAGAAATCTAAGTAAGAGTCGTGATAATGAGAATTTGGAGAAGTATATGATAGCAAAGAATGAAGCTAAAAAAGTAGTTCAAAACGTGAGGGATAAGGTATATAAGGAGGTTTATGATAAGTTGGATACCAAAGAGGGCGAGAAGGATATTTATAAGTTTGCAAAGATGAGAGATAGAAAATTGAGGGATTTGGATATAGTTAGATGTATCAAAGATGAAATACAAAGGGTTTTAGTCAAAGATGAAGAGATTAAGGAGAGATGAAAAGATTATTTTGATAAGCTATTTAATGGAAGTCATGCTCAGAATTTTGGAGACTTCTCCATTTCTTTTCATGAGATGAATTGTTGCTTCATGCTTAAGATTCAAAAGAAAGAAATTGCAGAGGCTTTGAAGAAAATGAAATCAAGAAGGGCAGTTGGCCCAGATGGTATACCTATCGAGGTTTGGAAATGCTTGGATGAGAAAGGTTTAAAATGGTTGACAAATCTTTTTAACAAGATTTGGCGGACAAATAAGATGCCTAATGAGTGGAGGAAGAGTACTTTGGTACCTTTATATAAGAATAAGGGTGATATAAAATATTGTACAAACTATCGTGGTATAAAACTCATGAGTCATACTATGAAACTTTGGGAGGGGGTGATTGAGTATAGGTTGAGGAAGGTTGTCATGATATCGGAGAATGAATTTGGTTTTATGCCTGAAAAATCAAGTATGAAAACTATACTTCTTCTTAGACAACTTATTGAGAGATATAGAGAGAGGAACAAAGATTTGCATATGTTTTTTATTGATTTGGAGAAAGCATACCATAGAGTACCTAGCGATGTTCTCTGGTGAACAATGATGAAGAAATGTGTTTCTCTCAAGTACATTAGTATAATTAAAGATATGTACGAAGGAGTAGTAACCAATGTCCGCACTTGTGGAGGGGTGGCAACCAATTTTCCTATAACGGTTGGGTTACATCAAGGATTTACATTAAGCCCTTTCCTATTTGCTATAGTGATGGATGAGCTTACGAGATCAATTCAAGAAAATGTGTCGTAGTGTATATTGTTTGCTGATGATATTATTTTGATTGATGAGTCTAGAGCTGGGGTTAATGCTAAGTTAGAATTATGGAGACAGACATTGGAAGCAAGAGGTTTTAAGTTGAGTAAGAGTAAGACAAAATATATGGAATGTCGGTTTAGTAAGCAGCGAAGTAGTGATGTGATTGTAGTGAAGCTTGGTGAGCAAGAAATATCGGTGGATGACTGCTTCAAATATTTGGGATCTATCATTCAAAAGTATGGAGAAATTGATGAAGATGTAAATCATAGGATAAAGGTTGGGTGGATGAAATAGAAAAGTGCAACTGAAGTGTTGTGCGATAGTAGGATGCCATTGCGGTTAAAGGAAAAGTTTTATACGACGACAATTAGGCCCACTTTACTATATGGTACGGAATGTTAGGCTGCCAAGAGACATCATATTCAAAAAATGAGTGTAGCTGAGATGCGTATGCTTAGATGGATATGTGAAAATACAATAAAAGATAAGATTCGAAACAAGGAGATACATAAGAAGGTAGGCGTTGCATCCATTGAAAATAAGATGAGAGAGAATCGTTTACGGTGGTTTGGACATATTCGGCGAAGGCCTAATGATGCTCCAGTTAGAAGGATAGAGAAATGGGAAAATATATTAGTTAAAAGAGGTCAGGGTAGGCCTAAGAAGACTTGGATGAAGATGATAGAAAAGGATATGAATGCTTTGAACCTCACCAAGGACATGGCATTGGATAAAAATGATTGGAGGAGAAGGATTCATGTGGAAGTCCCGGAATGATTTTCTTTTTTGGTTCATATCGCCGACCCCAATTGTTTTGGGATGAAGGCGTAGTTGTTGTTGTTGTTCTCCAGATGGTTTCACTTACTTTCAAGATTTAATGGAGGACCATTTATTGTCATCAAGTATGCAAATACTAGAAAAAGATTATGAAGATGCAATTTGTGATGCCGGTGAGCTGGATGTACGTATTTTAGTAGATGGGGAGGACAGTTTGTTTGGAAGTTTGTCAGGAGCTGCAAAGTGCACCTATGTGTCCAAGGTCTGTTGCTTTTAACTAATTTTTGCTTCCAGGATTTGACTGATCAGCTCGCACTTATTAATGCCTTTAATGTAAACATTCTCAGCATCCATTTTAATTTCCATTTGATGATTATAGTTTAATGCTGTGCAGTGCAAGTGTGAGTCATTTGCCTCAACAGCAAAGACAGAAACAGGCTCTTCATGGCTTCCAAGTTCTCCATCTTCAACTATGAACAGTCATACAAGTCTTTCAAACTTGAAAATGGCACCTACACCAGTAAGCATAACCATGACTGCTTCCGAGTGGCTCAGGACAGTCCTTGGTCCCCTTCCTTTACAGCCTTCACCTGAATTGCAGCGGTTTCTCTCACTATGTGATAAGGACTTAACTGATAATGTTAAGCATCAAGCTAACATAATCTTAGAGGCCGTATTCCCCATGTCTGTTCCTGGAGAGAGATGTATTGCTGGATGCTTGCAAACCGTGATGCAAATGAATAACATGTGGGGAGAACAAAGGACGGAAGCACTGAAATTGTACTATAGGGTTCTCATTGCTATATGTAGGACAGAATCTCAGACATTCTACAGTAACAATTTGACATCATTGCTAACAAATGAGAGGTTTCATAGGTGCATGCTTGCTTGCTCGGCTGTATTGGTTTTAGCAACACATAAGTCAGTGACTATAATGCTCCCTGCAGTTTTGGAAAGAACTGGTATTACTGCCTTTGACTTGAGTAAGGTCATAGAGACTTTTGTTAGACATGAAGAAACTCTTCCTAGGGAGTTGAAGCGGCATCTCAATTCTTTGGAAGAGCAAGTGTTAGAGAGTATGGCATGGGAAAAAGGCTCCTCAATGTATAACTCTTTAATTGTTTCAAAACCAGCTCTGGCTGCAGAGATAAACCGTCTAGGACTTCTGGCAGAACCGATGCCATCACTGGATGCTATTGCAACGCAACACAACATCTCCACTGGAGGTCTGCAGACTCTGCCTGCTCTGCAGAAACTTGAGACCTCACTTGGTGAGTATATTGTCCACATTGCTTTTTTGAAATAGTGTTATGTCTAGTCCTGTTTGTTTGAGTGCACAAGGCACCGTGTGAACTGTTTGTTTGTGAGTGCACAATACATTGTGTGAACAAGGCAAAAATGGGCAGTGTCATGTGATAGCATTTTTTTAGTCTTGCCTAATTGATTCATTGTTTATCTATTTATAGCAGCAATCTGTGACCCTCTTATATATTTCATGATTATTTTATTCTCCTTAGTCAGGCCTGGTTGCATTCTGGTTTCTAGTCTGAGAACCGTATCTGTCTTGCAATCTGAATAAAATAATCATGAAATAACAATCTGAATCTCATGTGTGTTTTACCTTAAGACAGAATTGAAACAGGTGTCATTCTTTTTCCCTCTCAATGGGGAAAGACACTAATTTTTTTATTTCATCTTGAAACTCATGAGATAGGATACTGCCTTTTGCTATACTATGCTGGATTATTGTTATTGTGTTGATAAATTATAGTTAAGCAAATCCATGACATCGATCTGCTTAACTTTCCAACTGTAATTAGCTCATTTTTGGATGATACTTGGTGCATACACCACACATTAAGCTTCCCGTTTTGGATATTTTATTTCCTGCCTTTGAATTACTTTCTTTCCTTCATCAGTAATGCAACATGAGGTTGATTACTTGATCAAGGTGTAAATTTATTGACTTGATCAGATAATCACGTTTCAATGTCTCCAGAAAGTGTCAGCACAGATTCTGTGGGTGTTCTGGTAGAGCATAATTCTGTCACATCACCGGTTAAAGAGTACCTGGTGAGCTCTACCTGTCTCAAATCAAAGCTGCATGCTCATCTACAGTCAAATTTTGCTAGGTAATGGAGTGATATGTGCTGATTCTTTTTATCATTCTTGAGGTTTCTATTTGTGTATTTTGATTTTGTTCTGCGAAGTGCTTCACCTTGGAAATATTTGTTTCTTGATAGTCCAACATGACCAAATCCAGCAGAAGCTGGTGAAACATGTGCTGAGACAGGGGTCAATGTTTTCTTTAGCAAGGTCACTAAATATCTGCTTGCCACTTGATTTTCTTTCGTTAAATCAATGATATTGTTCTTATTTTGTTTGCTATTGCATCATATTCAAGCATGTGTACATATAGATTTTGGCTACTTGCTATGAATTTTCATCATCTGAAGAAGATTATTTGAAAATCAATGTTTTTGTTTTTTTTCATCTTCACTGATGTCAAATGTGTCACCAATCACAGGTCTTCAAATTGGCTGCTATCAGAATCTAAAGCTTATGTGAAAGATTAGAACAACCTAATACTGTCATGGAGAGGGTTTACAGTCTCATTCAGCAGATTCTTAATAATCAGACAGCTCTGTTTTTCAATAGGCATATTGATCAGCTTATCCTCTGCAGTCTTTATGGGGTTTCAAAGGTCTGTTCAGATTCCAGAAGCTCATTCAAAAGATTGATTTGGTTTTATTCAGTTGTTAGCTCCTTTCTGGTTCATTAGAGAAAATTTCTTTTTAATACCATGTTTCTTCTTGCAGATATCAAATTTAAGCTTGACATTTAGAGAGAGAATTTTAAACTATAAAAAGCAACCACAGTGTAAACCTCAAGTTTTTCTTTACGTCTTCATGGATTGGCTGTCAAGTAGTCATCGTGGGGTACTGATTCCATTCCTGCCTTCGCAAGCACAACAGTGTTTAATTCTTGTTTGATAATTATATCTTGGATCTATTATCTGTCGACTGGACTTGCATGGATTGGATGCAGAAAACAGGGCAGGAGCATGTTCATATAATCAAATTCTATAATGAGCTGTTTGTACCAGCAGTAAAACCTCTCCTTATGGAGCTTGGCCCTGCAGAAACTCCCACTAAAGCTGGTCAAATGTCTGAAGAAAGCAACATTTATGGTACTACCAGTTTTGTTGGTTGATGTCCTTAGATCATAAATTAGACATTTTAAGTTACCATTCGTTTTTATAAGCAGGACAACCACCAGGATCACCTCGAGTGTCACTATTTCCTAGTCTTCGGGACATGTCCCCGAAAAAAGTGTCTGCATCACGTAATGTTTATGTCTCTCCTCTGAGATCATCAAAGGTAAGCAACTTATTTTATTCTGCCTTTTAGGCTTTAGTGAACCTCTTCCTCTCTCTCTCCATATATACATATACAAACACACCATGATTCTCAAGTATCACAACTTATGTTGGTAAACACTTAGATTACATAGAGAATGTATTATTCTAAAGTTGATTAACCCGGTGAAAAAAGAGAAATTAATAAAACAGAATATGTAGATGCAAGCCCATTTTATCTTTTCATTCAACATCGCTCAACATTGTTGGCAATCTTGCTTTATTTTTTTGATGAATTATTGATACTTGTTCTGTAAGCTAATTTGGTTTATTATTTTCATTATCTTCGTAGTAAGCTTTCTTGATGGTTTATGCAGATGGACACTTTGATGTCAAACAACTGGAAGAGTTATTATTGCCTGCGTCGGTCAAAGTCCTTCCAAGGACTTGATAGCCATCAATGACAGGTTGAACAGGTAAACATCTTGATTGAGTGCGGCCAAAATCAGCTTCTATATGTTTGCTTCTTTTTCTTGCCCGAACATTGCTTATTGTTGCACTGGTTTAGAGTTTGGAAAGTTGGTGGATGGCTCAACATTGATAGGGCTGGTCTGGCAAGTGATTCCTTTGTTGCTGGCACTCTGTATACTCGAAATGGCATACTCGAAATGGCATCTCCTGTCCTGCTCTTGATGCTGCTGTGTTGAGTTCACCATTGAAGCGCAAGCCCATTCGAGGTGTTTATGCCTCGTGGTCTCCGCGGGGTACGCAAATGAGGACTTGGTCTGCCCATTCACATGCTCAGCCTCACGCGGCGTACAAGAACATATCGCTCATGAAAGCGATCAAAACACCATATTCTTCTTCTTTATTAGGGTATAGTCATATGTGAGCTCGCTCACGAACAATGAGTCATCGCCCAAAGACTCCAACTGAGTCCAAACACTAACAACACATGTTTCGCATACTTTGCGGTGTTTAAGTTCTTGTAATCATTCGGCATAGGTAGTGTCCGAATCTATTAGTGTCCGAATCCATCCTTGTGCTTAACCCTATTTCCTTCATCTTCTTGATTGCTTGATGTATTACTTACTAAATCAGGCTTTGAAGCTGATGATCTAAACCTCAGACTAAAGAAAATGCACTCCAGCTCCCAGCTAGAGTCATGTTGGGTCAAAGCCAGCTCAGGGATCCCAAGGGCTTCCTAAAGCACTCTTGATCAAGCTTGGTTGTGCAAGATTAGACCACACCAACACCCTGGCTATATATGTTCAGGATCAAGTCACACCCAGAAGGTAAGACAAACCTGCAAACGATTCAATTTATACGTCTCTTATCCAAATAGGAAAAAAAGGTTGTGTTTGTTTGTAGGTTTACAGTGATCGAGTCATGCCTAACTAGGTAATGATTGTTTTTTATGACGAGGAACACTCACCGAAGCAAAGGAAAACCCTGGGTGGGGCCCGCGACCACCCTGCCTTACGTGGCCCACCTCCTAGGTTTAGGGCTCTGTTTGGAGACTGACAACTGAGATGTGGAGTTTCTGCATTTGGTAGATACCTTGGTGGTGGGTGTTTGGAAACTGGTAGTTAGGATGAGAGTTTATGCATTTGAGAGAAGTGAGACTCTCTCCCTTTTTATATTTGCACTAAGGGTGGATTTCGCAGCTACCACTTTTCCAAATGCATAAACTCCCTCAGACTACCAGTTTCCAAACAGAGGATATAATCGATAGATTACCTTCTTGATTTGCGGTGTCTTATTCCCATAGTCACAAATCTTGTTCTTGAGATTTACTTGGCAAAGGCAAATCTCAGGATAAATTAAAGATTTTTTCTTGAAGAAATCTTGGGAAAATAGTGGTATACTTAAATTTCAATAAATATATATAAGAAGTTTTACAAAATATAAGAACATTGAAAATACAATAATATATAAGAAATATAAAAATTCACATTAATGTTGCAATAATATCAGGATGAAACACGATATTTTGAAAATAGGTGATGTTCTGAAAACATCACTTTTTTCTTTTTATAATTATTGTTTTTTTAAAAATCTCTGATAAAATTCGGGAGATTTTAAAAATTGGCCGATATTTGTGGCCCATGTTTGTACAAAGATCCTATTATTTTTTGAATACCTTGTTTTCTTTGCCATGATTTTACCAGTTTATTGACAAGGATTGTGCTTTCCTACCATGAACAACATTAATGCAGGATAAACAGCTATGTGCAATTTATCGAGTATCTACGCTTGCATCCACCATGCCAAATTAGTGGAATCACAATTCGTGTTCATAATGGATTATGGAGATCTGTTGATGGAATTGTATCGAAAGCCTTGTGAGGAAGCTTCACAGAGCACTGGCTAAACATTTGCTTCATTAATTTGTTGATTCTTTGTCATCAAAGCAACAAGGTCCTAAAATTGTATCAAACAATTCTTTACAGATGAATGAAGTAGAGCAAATAATTTATGGAAAGTCTATGGTCAATAATAGTCTTAATGCTGAGACTTTGCAAAGTAAAAGATTTGGTACCATGGGAGAAAACACCTGAGCCAGATATGCAAGTTGACATTCATTAGCTGAGCCCTACAGCCTCTTAAACGAAAGAGTTGAAAGCAATGGGCTCGACCCACACGCTTTCAAATAAAGAAGTCATGAGAAACATACTGGGGCTCCACCTGGTTGGTAGGAGCTGTCAGTGCACGTCTCCTTGTGGTGGTACTTTGCAGGTTCAAACCCCAGTGGTACTTTGAATAATAACTGGTGGGGGTCTGCCTAACCCCAGCTTGCCTTTCAAAAAAAAAAAGGTCATGAGAAAATGATTAAATTTAAACGAACAAAGTAAATTGCATCTAATTTGGGTTGCTTTCATGAAAGCTTGAGTTGAATCGCCTCTGTAGTTTGGACATTGTGCTTGTATTCTCATGGAAACTGAAAAAATGTTATCATCGTTGATAGCATGTGCAATGCCAAAAATTCACACCTGTAGAAATCACAGAAAATTCCAACGAATGATGCACACCATATGGTGAAGAGAGAGAGAGAGAGAGAGAGTATTTTGGAGAGCAGATTCTGCATTGCGTGACCTTACGCCCGTTTGATGAATGGACGGTCAAGATTTGATGGCAACGATTTCACAAACTCAAGCGTTTAATATCGTGAACTTGATTAGTTTCCTTAATTTTCAGCAATTATGCAAGACCACAGCTCTGTTTGGGCGATTAGGATCGCTGGCTGGTTTAGAAACAAGAAATTAAATCCAAAAAACATGATAATATGGTGCATGGCTGATAGTGGGGCTGGTAAAAGAGCCAAGTTTGGGCTCTTCATGCTCTGCTTGATAAGGGTGAAACCTTATCGGGCAGGGCTTCTGAGCTCGACATGAAACCTAGTCTCAGTCGTGAATAAACTTGACAAAGGTCCTAAAGGTCATGCTCTTATGTAAGCTCCAATAACTCAATCTGGACTCCAATGAAGCATAGACTCATAACACCATTTCAAGGCAGGCACTTGTCCAGGTAGAAAGGAAATGTAACTACTTGCAAGACCAGTCATAGCAAGGGCCTGAAAGTTCAAAGTTCCTACTTAATCAGCATGACTCAGTATGCCTCATGTTAGCAACAAAACCAACAAAGAACCCACACCGGACAACTCACAAAGCTTACTACCAATATTTCGCAACCTGCTCGGGCTTAGCACGAGCATTGACACAAATAAAGATCTTTTGTGAATCTCATAAGCACATAGCACGAGCATTGACACAAATCAAGATCTTTTGCTAATCTCATAAGCACATAGCACGAGCTTTGACACAAATCAAGATCTTTTGCTACATAAAGAGAATTACTACAATAAGGGTCATCAGACAGAAAACCAAACCCCACCATGCAATAAACACAGATCGTCTCCATGAGCATTCTAGCACAATGACCAAAGGCATTAATGTCAAGAATCGAGCCACCCATACAGATCACTGAGCTTATACAGCCCATCATCGGCGTGAAGTCAAAAGTATGCTCAAGTTAGGCTCTAAGCAAATGGACTCAATCAAAGAAATAGTAAGAAACTTCTAACAATAGAATAGTCACATATATAGTCACTTACTTCGTGCCTCAAACATAAACAAGTCAACCAGTTAAGATTAAGAAAAGTTCAATTTCACATTTCAAGCCTGCTTCCTAAGCTCAACGAAAGAAAGACAAAACAAGACAAAAGAAAAGGAGACCTCTATGCATGAGATAGACCCCCAGGCCATGGTCTCAAACACCTCATTCGGTCATGATTGGCTTGTTCTCGCTAGCTTTTGGTTTCTGCTCCTTGGGCTTATGCTCCTCCGTTTTCCTGGTGCATTGATCAAAACGATGTCAGCATCAAGAAGGCTATGTGATTTCTTGGCATAGTTGCCCACAAATAGGTGTAATAGAAGGCCTAAGATGTACCACGAAAAGATCAAGAGCCAAACATAAGCCATAAAACAATCTCAAATAAAAGTAGTTAACATCCATAAGCTGCCAACTCTGTCAGATGGCCAAAGCCAGGGGTGGAGCCACATTAGCGAGAGGGTGGGCAATACCCTGACCCGCTGAAATCCCTTAAAAGGGATATGGGTCAGGGTGGGCCATTGATAGCATGGGCAGTGTCAGGGTGGGCGCTGGTGCCCAACCAAAAGAGGCCGACCCCCCTTTGGTTATGCATTTCCTCAATCCCACCCTCTCTCGCTCTCTCTCCGGCCTTCCGGCCCTCCCTGTGAGGATCCACCGACACCGGCCATTCCCCCCTGCTGTGGTCCTGATGCAGTTCACGTTGAAGGAGGAGAGAAATAATGGTCCACCGTAAATCGGTGGGGCTGAACTTCTTTATTAAACTCAGAAATGTCTCAATAGGCAATGGGAAAATGCAATAAACAGGAAAGAATGCAATGGAAAACAGTAAACAAATAAAGAAAAGGAAAACTGCAGGAAAAGAAAAGTCGGCTGGAGCTTTTGAGTCTTCAATAATCCTTCACGCAACCCTAGACAGGCTTTTTAAAGACTGTCTACTGGATCGGGTCGTGGGTCCATATTTGGATCCGACCCACGATCCGGTTCAGTCCATCTTTGCAGCTGGTTCTGGGGCGCGTGAGCTCCACCACGCCTGACGTAGGTGCGCAGGGGTACCTCCCTGCGTCGTGGTTCCGGCCCTGCAGGTGAGTCATAGTCACGGGGTCTCTCATCTGCCCTGTGTGGTGGATCGAGTGGCACGATGGGCCCAATCGGGTCCTGCCCTGCATCATACTCCCCTGGTTGGGAAGAAGTCGGCTCTGTCGACTTGTTGTTGCCACAGTAAGCATATAGATCAGCCACGTTAAAAATAGGGGAAATATGCCAATCATCGGGCAGCTCAAGGAGGTAAGCATTCGAACCTAACCGTTGGAGGATCCTAAAGGGGCCATACTTCTTAGGACTTAATTTGCTATAGGTACCGACGGGAAAACGCTATGGGCGCAGGTACACCCAGACAAGTTGACCGACCTCGAAATGGACATCACGACGACCCTGATCCACGAAAGCTTTGTAGGTCTCGTAGCTTTCAACAAGTTTGGTCCGGACTTGTATGTGAATGTCACGCATATATTCAACGGCATCAAAGGCATCCAGAGCTGGAGCTGAGAGATCTGACACAGGGGCGAGGTCAACGACATGGGTGGGAGACCGACCATACACTACTTGGAACGGAGATTTACCAGTGGACCGGTTAATGGAGTTGTTATAGGCGAACTCGGCTTGAGGCAGAACGAGATCCCAGGTTTTGACATTTTCGCCCACTAAGCTCCGTAACAAATTTCCTAAGGTGCGGTTCACAACTTCGGTTTGACCATCAGTCTGGGGGTGATACGCGCTACTGAACTGGAGCTTAGTTTTTAACAGGGTCCATAACGATTTCCAAAAATGGCTCATAAAACGCGTGTCGCGATCGGAAGTGATTGTGTGAGGTAGACCGTAGAAACGGGCAACATCTTTGAAATAATATGAAGCGACTAAAGAGGCATCGGTGGTGCGTTTGCACGGAATAAAGATAGCCATTTTGGAGAACCGGTCAACAACTACTAAAATTGAATCAAAACGACGTGGTGTGCAGGGAAGGCCCACGATAAAATCCATGGACACATGCTCCCACGGTCGTTCAGGAATGGGCAACGGGGTGTACAGACCACTATTCTGACGATGACCCTTGGACACTTGACACACATGACAACCTTGGATAAACTTGACATCTTTGCGCATTTTGGGCCAAAAGTATCGTTCATCTAAGAGAGCGAACGTCTTATCATGCCCGAAATGCCCTGCTAACCCACCTTCATGTAATTCAGAAATCAACTGAAGCCTGAGGGAGAAATTGGGCACACATAATTGGTTGCCACGGAAGAGGTAACTATTATGAATACAAAAACGGGGGTCAAGGTTACGAGCGGAGGAGGTGCATCCTTCCCAGACTTTGTGAAAATCAGGGTCTGTAGGGTATAACTCTTTGCATTGTTCAAAACCTATGACCTGCACCGACATAGTCATCAACAGGCTGTTCTTCCTACTAAGAGCGTCAGCCACCTTGTTCAGGGTACCCGATTGATGCCGAAGCGAAAAGGTGTACTCTTGCAAGAAGCTGACCCACTTGGCATGACGAACACTCAACTTTTTCTGACTATTCAGGTACTTCAATGCCTCATGATCCGTGTACAAGACAAATTCCTTGTAAATGAGATAATGCCTCCAATAACGAAGAGCTTGTACAACGGCATAAAACTCAACATCGTAAGTGGAGTATTGGCACCTGGCCTGAGTCAGCTTCTCGCTAAAGAAGGCGACAGGCCTACGATTCTAGCTCAAGACGGCGCCAATCCCCACTTTAGAGGCATCACATTCAACCTCAAAGACTGCACTAAAATCGGGGAGGGCTAAGACAGGGGCACTGGTCATTTTGTCCTTGATGATCGTAAAGGCTTTGCTAGCCGCTGGCGTCCAATGAAAGCTAGTACCTTTTAGGCACTCCGTGATGGGGGTCATAAGGGTACTAAAATTTCTCACGAAACGTCGGTAAAAGGTGGCTAACCCGTGGAAACTACGGATCTCTCCTATAGTCTTTGGGGTAGGCCAATCGACAATCGCTCGGACTTTAGCAGGGTCGGCCTTGACGCCATCAGAAGACACAATAAACCCTAAGAACACGACACTGGATGTCATAAACTCACACTTCTTGGCATTGGCATACAATTTTTCCTTTCTCAAAATATCTAAGACTTGACGCAGGTGACTCAAATGATCAGACAATGAAGAACTATAGACCAAGATGTCGTCAAAATAGACATCAACAAACTTCCCAAGACACGGACGCAAAACTTGGGTCATCATGTTCATGAAGGTACTGGGGGCATTAGACAACCCAAACGGCATGACTAACCACTCGTACAATCCATCACGTGTCTTAAATGCTGTTTTTCACTCGTCTCCCTCGCGTATACGAATCTGATGATATCCATTTTTTAAATCAATTTTAGAGAAAATGGAGGCACCAGATAACATATCAAACATATCATCTAGACAAGGAATGGGAAAACGGTATTTGACGGTGATGCGATTGATCGCACGGCTATCGACACACATGCGCATGGACCCATCTTTCTTGGGAGTGAGTAAGGCAGGCACGGCACAAGGACTAACACTCTCACGAATGAAACCCTTTTGCAGTAATTCCTGAACCTGTCGTAACAACTCCGTGTGTTCGGAAGGGTTCATGCGATAAGCGGGAAGGTTGGGTAGACTCGACCCGGGTACAAAATCAATGGCATGCTGAACCACCCTTGTCGAAGGTAATCCATCAGGAAGGTCATCCGGCATAACGTCGCGGAATTCCTCGAGGAGAGGGGCAACATCCGCGGGAATGGACACAGGTGAACTCATCACTGGCTTAGCCACCAGGGCATAACAATAGCCATCTTCCTGGCAGTGGTCCAGGAAAAGCCGGTACGAGAGGCCTGCGAGCCGGGGGACTCGCTCGGGTTTGTCAACTGTGGGGAAACCCGTCTCCCGGATTGGTAGAAGGACGATCTTATGGCCATTAAAGGTAAAAGAGTAAGTGTTCTTGCGGCCATCGTGAGTGGTCTGGCGATCAAACTGCCAGGGACGTCCCAAAAGAATGTGACACGCATGCATAGGGGCCACATCACACCACACCTCATCGTGGTAGTGTTCCCTCATGGAAAACCGGACTAGGCAACGCTGAGTGATGGGAACCTCATTTCCTTTCTTGAACCAGGCCATCTTATAGGGTTGGGATAACTTTTCGGTGTTGAGTTTCAAGGTAGACACCACACTCTAAGATACCATGTTCTCACATGCTCTGGTGTCAATGATGACATCACAAGCGTGACCTTCACAGTTGCATCGAGTCCTAAAAATGTTATTCCTTAGCCATTTCGATGGGGTCAATTCTCGGGGTGTGGTTAACACATGACGGATGGACAACAAACTTTCGACGTTGCCGTCGAACTCTATAACTCCTCGCTCATCCTCAACCTCAACTAATGAATTGTCCTCACTATCACTCTCACTTGCGGACTCGACAATCCCTTCAACCAGATGGGTGTTCTTGCTCACGGTCGGACACTTGGACGCGACATGTCCTAACTCTTGACACCTAAAGCAACGAAGGGTCGACTCAGTATGTTTGGTTTTGGACCGGGTGTGGAAAGCTGGACCTGACTAGTCAGATTTGCTAAGGTCGGTCCTAGGTTTTGAGTCACTAGGGGAGCTTGCTCCCCTGGTTGGGAAACTCGGCTTGGGTCGGTTGGAGGGCTCACTACGGGTTGTCCGATATTCCTGCCTCCGCTTCAGCTTGTCCTCGATGTTCATGGCATAACTGCTGGCTTGATCTAATGTTTCGACCGTGACACAACTAAAATCATCAGAGATAGCAGGGCGGAGACCCGAAATGTACCTCGTGACCTGCTGACGAGCTGTTTCCTCGATCTGCACACGCAGGGAAAGACGATGGAACTCCGCGGTGTACTCTGCTACAGTTCGGGAACCTTGGCGCAGGGTCAGGTATTCCTTGTAGGCTCGCTCGGCGTGATCCGACGGCACGAACTTTGATTGCATCAGTCTTTGCATTTCCTCCCACGACTGTACGCGCTCTAATCCCTGTCGCTCCCTTGATCGTTGTAGCTCCACCCACCATGTCTGTGCTAGGCCTCTCAATCGTGTAGAAGCTAACGAGACACGACGATGTTCAGCAACTGTGTGATAATCGAAGAAAAACTGCACTGCATAAGACCAGTCGAAAAACTGCTCTGCGTCAAATCGCCCCGCAAACTCCGGAAGATCCAATTTCACGCCATAAGTGGAAGAGTGGTCTGGTGGTCTCTGTTGCCGCGGCTCCACTATCCCTGCAGGATGCTCGTTCCAGAAAATGTCGTCATCCCAAGCTGCTTCATTGCCCATATGGTGGTATTGTTCGCCGGGTTGCTGGTGCTGTCGACCTCTCCCGATGGGGGGTCGGCGGTCGGAGCGCGCCGGTTCCTGCTGACATTGCCTCGGTCGGGTTTGCCCGTGGGCGGGCACCATCTGCGGCTGGTATGGTGGTACTGGGATGACGGGATGTCCAAGGTTCGGGGGAGGGTTCGGTTGAGGTTCTGGTGCCGGACGGGTAGGATTGGTATAATATGGTTGTGGGTTAGGAGTATGGTATGGGGCCGGATATTGGGTTGGGTTTTGGGTCAGGTTTGGGTAAACAGGTTGGTTTGGGTTTGGGTACGGGTATGGGTATGGGGGTTGGTGGGTATATGGATGGGTTGACTCGCCCGATGGGATGTGAATCGGGCCCACTCCTACACTACTCGTCGGACCCAGATATGAGTGGGTTGGATCGAGGTTCGAGTTGTGGGGATAAGAAGCTTGGTTTGAACTCGATCCCCGATCCATAGCATTATGGGTCTGGTTTTGACCCGGCTCAAATCCAAACTGGAGCTCCGTCCGAGTCCGATATGGGTTAGGGTCGGTCTGAGGTATCTGTTGAGGGTCGGGACTAGTGGGTTGGTTCTGGCTCGGGGTTGCCCGCGAACCGGAACCAACTAGGTAGGCTGGGTAAGGGGTGTCTAGACCCAAACCCGTTCCCTGAGACCCAATGGCTGGTCCCAGTGATACAGGCCTGGGTCCTGTTGCATTACAAATTGGATTGGATCTTCTTGGATCTGGATCCATCAACAAATGTTCGCCCATTCCAGCTCGCAGGGATGCGGCTACGGAGCCTCCCCGTGTGGGGTCGGGGAAGAAATGTTCGTCTCTCCCAAACTGGACTGATAGGACCGGGCCAGCAGCAGGGTCCAGCGTGACGCTGGGTCTCTGCCGACTCAGCTCACCCTGCGACACAGCCCGAGCGGGTCCCTGCCACGATCCTGGGCCTGCAGGTGGGCCCAGCGCAACACTGGGGCCCTGCAGGCTCTGGCCCACCTGTGAAACAGGCGCAGTCAGCCTTTGTCGGGAGTGGGGTGCTCTTACCAGGGCATCGTTGTTCGGTGGGATCCCCTGGTGCTGTCGCGAGGTGTCTGGACCCTTCGTGGATGCTGAAACAGGCGTGGTCACTCGCTGTAGAGGTATCGGTTGGTGTGATTCAGCCCCTTGGAGGTTCAGATCTGCAAACACGCCCTCATCGACGTCAGCACCTGGTATTGCGCACGTTCCCTTGCGCGCCTCAAGTGCTGTCAACCGATCGTCCATCCCATTCAGTCTCTTCGATAGGCCTGCCACATCTCGGGTCACACGCAACACGTTCTCCTGGATTTTCGTCAACACCTCCATGACACGCAGCATGGGATCTTCGCTGCTCGCCTCCTCACGCACTTCGCCTTGTACCGGATCGGTTCCCTCCTCAAGAGCCATACCGCTGATGAAGTTGGAACGCCCGCTGCTCTGATACCACTTTGATGCAATTCACGTTGAAGGAGGAGAGAAATAATGGCCCACCGTAAATCGATGGGGCTGAACTTCTTTATTAAACTCAGAAATGTCTCAATAGGCAATGAGAAAATGCAATAAACAGGAAAGAATGCAATGGAAAACAGTAAACAAATAAAGAAAAGGAAAACTGCAGGAAAAGAAAAGTCGGCTGGAGCTTTTGAGTCTTCAATAATCCTTCACGCAACCCTAGACAGGCTTTTTAAAGACTGTCTACTGGATCGGGTCGTGGGTCCAGATTTGGATCCGACCCACGATCCGGTTCAGTCCTTCTTTGCAGCTGGTTCTGGGGCGCGTGAGCTCCACCACGCCTGACGTAGGTGCGCAGGGGTACCTCCCTGCATCGTGGTTCCGGCCCTGCAGGTGAGTCATAGTCACGGGGTCTCTCATCTGCCCTGTGTGGTGGATCGAGTGGCACGATGGGCCCAATCGGGTCCTGCCCTGCATCAGGTCCTCTCTCTCTCTCTCTCCGGCCGTCCGCCCATGTTAGGGTTTTGTATGTGTGCGTGTTTTTTTTAATTAGCACTAAGCATGAAAAATGAATGGCTGATTTTTTGTTAGAACATTGGAGTTGGAGCTTTTATTTGTTCTTTTTCAATTAGCATAAATCTATTATTTCTTTTAGAATTTTGGGTATTGATTTGTTTTTTTTTATTACTTGATCATATAATGAAGGTTTTAGGGTTTTTTATCTGTTATTTTCTTTTTAATTATCATTAAGAGTGATTCCATTAATAAATGTTTGATTTTGGTTATCAAACCCCTAAATCTTTGATTTTTGTTAGGATTTATGTCTTCTATTCTAGTTTTTCAAATGAAGTAAATATTTAATTAGTTTTTTTTCAATTAGCATATCTATAAATGTGATGTTTGTTAGGATTTACGGTTTTTATTTATTTTTTTTAGAATGACATAAAATTTAGTTTATGGTTTTAAGGTGTGTGTGTTTAATTACCATTAGGCCTGAATCCATGAATATTATGTGGTTTGATTTTGGTTAGAATATTAAGAGTTTTTTATTAATTAATCATATTTGCATAATTTATAATGTTTGTACTTTGTAGGGATTAGGGTTTTTTTTTAACGGCATAAATGTTTAGTTATGGCTTAAGGGTTTTTTTGTGTTTTTTTTTTCAATTATCATTAGGCATGGATATATGAATATTGCAAGATGTGATTTTGGTTAGAATATTTGTGTTTTTTTATTACTTAGCATAAATGCATAACTTATGTTGTTTGTAGTGATCAGTTTTGATTTAGTTTTTTAAAATGATATAAATGTTTAGTTCATAGTTTTAAGGTTTTTGTTTGTTGTTTTGTTTACCATTCGACATGAATCCAAGAATATTGTGTGATTTGATTTTGGTTAGAAGATTAAGGTTTTTTATCTAGCATAAATGAACCATTTATGATGTTTGTAGAAAATAACATTTTGATTTGGTTTTTTGAAACATATTGTTAGTAATTTTTCCTAAAAAGACATTGTTTGTAGTTATTTTTTTTTACTTTGTATTTGTGCCCACCCTAGGTTAGAATCCTGGCTCAGCCCCTGGCCAAAGCTGCAATTCATCACAGTCTCAAACTAAAATCAAGTTGCCGGCAGAGATAAAGTTGCTCCAGACACTTACTGATGGTTGTGCAGTTACACAGGTTTCCACTTCTTCTCTGAACCATAAGTTCAACATATGAGCCGAACAAGCAAAAGACAAAACTTTTACATACAACAAGATTGTTGGTTGTGGTACACAATTTTGCTCCACAGAGAGAGAGAGAGAGAGAGAGATCACATGTAACATTAAAAATATGAGAATAAGCAGGAGAAGCAAGTACTCAGATCAAAGATAATAATTATGATAATATATCAAAATAAATTTACAGCCATCATTGCTATACAAAAGTGATGGTCAAACCATAGTCACAAATATCGGTATTGGCTATATCTCGGCGAGGCTATTTCTCGTGGTATTATAGGTTTGGTGATAAATCTCAGCAAAGTCTTGAGGCTTAAAAAAATAAAAAATATATAAAAATAGCAAAATAAGTAAGAAAATATCATGTTTAGATAATAAAATACATATATAATAAAGAAATAAGCAAAAATACAAAATAAAGAAGAAAACACATTTAAGATGTAGAAAATAAATAAAAACAGTAAAAACAATTGATAATATTGTGATATTATCAAATTGGCAATATTTTCAAATATCACGATAATTTACCTATAATATAATTTGCTGAAAATACAACAATAATATCACGATATTTTGAAAATATCGCTAATATTTGTGACTATGGGTCAAACAGCTTCATGCTCATGCAAAAATTTGAGCCAATGTGAACAGCATATCCGGCATCATCTGTACAATTGTGGGCATATATTACATGGTTTCACTTTGTGATTTAATATGAAATATGTGATCAATGACTGCCACTGAACTCTTCTTTCTGTAGCTAGTCGCTGGCATCACTGCTGTTGGTAAAGACATTGATAAAGTCGCCTACGCTCATGTTTAGCTACTGCTTCTAAGGAAGCACGTGAAGGGTCAAACTTCAGAGCCTTGGCTTGTTGATCCTCAATTTTTTTTTTTACTGTAAGTAGTTTTTTTTTTGGATAAGCAAGCTGGGATTAGGCAGACTCACACCAGTTATACGATGATACCATTGGGTTTTGAACTTGCAACATCCCCAACACAAGGTGACGTGCACTAACTGATCTTACCAGACAAGCAGAGATCACATATACGACTGGAAGTAGTTTGTTTGTTCCATTGTCCTACACAATTGGAAGGAGACTAGAAGTTACTGGAGAAGATGGGAACTGGCAATGTAATACTGCTGGAATAGAAATTAAGATTATTAAGTAGGAACCACAAATACCTACGACTAGCTCAACATTAGAAGCACCTCCAATTGGAGGCATTTCATGTAATGGACCAGGTTGATGCACTGCATGACAAGTATGCAGCATCAATCAAGCTTTTCAATAATTAAAATAATCAGTGGGGGATCAATCATAGGAGAATATGATGGAGCTGAAGCTTGGCGGAATGAAAAAGGGGGGAAAAGACATCTACTCAAGGAATAGGGACCTTGATTTTTGTAATCATGTGGCTTTCCTCTAGAACAAAACTGTTCTTGATGATTGTCTTGGAAGGACCTCTGTCATGCCCGCCGTTCCCGTTGATAGAGGCATTTCTGTTCTTGTCTAACTTCAGAAAGTGAAAGTGAAGCACCTAGATAAATTTAACACATCTACTTGTTCACCTCGTGCAAGTGACTATGAGATTGTCTTTTGATTTTGTGATTCAACATTTGGAATTTTAACATCCTGAGCAGTTTCTATGTAGAGTCAAAAGCGCTAGGCGGTGCCTAGTCAGTTGATCCGTAAAAAGACTAGTTGAGGAGTAGGTGGGGCTAGTCGGTACCCCAATTAAAATACAAAAAGTACACAAAATATACATAAAAATATGTTTAATTCTTTTACTAATAAGATTTTTCATTACACGTACAAAATTACACATGCTTTCACAATATATATATATATATATATATATATATATATATATATATATAATTTCAATTATTCATAACATATTCAGTATAATCAACAAAATATGCTTTCAAACCTTTCACAAAAGCACAATAACGCATACATATATAAATAACATATTACATAATTCATAATACTAAACATTCTTTTAGGCTTTTATAGAAAAAATCATCAGAAAAAGTAACACACACATATGTAAAAAGCATAATCAATTAAGAATAACTGTGCATGCTTTCAATGTTTCACCGAAAAAATCCCAAAAGCAAAGTAACACACACACACACACACACACACACACACACACACACACACACACACACACACACACACACACACACACACACACACACACACACACACACATATATATATATATATATATATATATATAATAACTAAGCATGTTTTCATGATTTCACAGAACAAATCACACAAACACACACAAATATATAATTATATATAAAAAAATAACAAAATATATAAGAATAATAAATAACTAAACTGCCCTCGTGCCTAGGCAGAGGCAGCTTAGTCGCCGACTAGGCGTCTTAGTCGGTGCCTACTGCCTAGTAAAAAATTGGTACCTTTTAAGGTACCTACCTAGGAATTGCAAAGCCTGGGCATTTTACTTAAGCCTAGACCGACTATGCGGACTAGTCGGTGGCTAGTCGGGGCCTTTGACTACATAGGAAAAAGCATGGAGTAAACCTACAGTGCTACACATGTAATGGAAAATGAATAGGTAAATCGGGAAACAGGTAGTCATTGTCAATGCTAAAAGAACAGATCAACATGAGCGCATAAAAGTTAACTTAACATTTTCATTGATGTGCCCAATTAATTGTGATTCTTGGGTAGCATTGATAGGTGAAGGCAATGCAACTAAAGTAATTAGATCAGAAACTGCAAATTTTGTTATATGTCACCATGATAATTTCTCTTGAGCACAACTCCATGACAGAAAAATTAGAAGATAAAGAAGTTTTGATTAGAACGGATTACATGACCTTATTGGAGGCAATCACAAAGGGTAACAGATGAGGAAAAAGGAAACCTTGATTCTCATCCTTCTGTGATTGTATTCCAGAGTTGTACTGGAGCAATCTGTGGATTCTGAGAGCTTTGTGGTTTGCAGCAAGATGTTGCCGCCGCTCTCTTTGATAAATACGTTGATATTCAAGTCTAGCATATGGTGTGTCAAAATGTGATGGCTTAGATAGATCACTTAGACTGTATTTGTATTTGATCCCTTGGGCACTGTTTACTTACTTTTACTTTTGATGTCTCACAAAATTGTTCAGAAAGTAACTGTACGATGCCTAAATGAGTAGTAGCAGAATGTATGAATAAATGAATGAAGATGGTGCCTGAGACAGCAACAAGAAGGTGGGATGAAAAACATACAACCATTGAGATTGTGACCATCATCATCCACATGAAATGATGGCGAGGCTGCTGTTGTTGGAGGCAACTGGACTATCCTACCGCATTCATCCACTGCTCAAAACAGGTACCAGACAGCATTACAAATTTGTAATGACAGAAATAACACGTGGGGAACAAAGCAAACTGGAAAAAGAGTGTTATCGGCATGAACTCTGTTAGAAAGTCAGATATTGGAATTCACGATATGTGCCACAGATGAAATAATGATACTTGCACAAGTGTGAGGACCTTGACTTATTGAATATCCTACAAGAGGAGGCTGACCCTGAAAACTAGACACACCCTCCTCCTTCTCCCAATCACACAAATAGTGGCTAACACTGTCCATTTCTTTAGCTTCAATAGTCCAATGTGCTTCTCTCAACTGACTCCCACTATTAGCTCTTCTAAAATTTTCAGCCTCTCTTTTCTCATTTCTCCACGTTTCTGTCGTTGGCGCTGGTAAAGGAGTTGATAAATTCGCTTACGCAAGTGTCTAGCTTTTGAGGAACCTTGAAAATTGGCCATATTTATGATTTCAAATGGATTACTCACGGTGACTTATATAGATCTATAATGGTAATTATAATAGTGCAAAAAAGGGAGAAAAGAGAAAAAGAAGTACTATATAACATACCCACTTAATCATAATCTAAAACCAGTTAAAAGTTGTCTTATCAGGAAAGAATAGATGCATTTCTATGACCTTGAACCCTTAATACAAGTTAATTTGGTCATATAATTGCAATAATTTTCAGGCTGCTCACCAAACCGAGTAGAAGAGGAAATTTTAAATGCATCAATTTCAACTTTAGACTGTATAAATAATTACATGAGTCTTGCAACATATTTTCATCAAACCAAAAATATACACCAAATAATATACTGCGATTATATTTCTTCATAAGAGACCTTCTGCAAAATCAATACATCAGATCAGATTTTATATCTTTTTCACAAAGGTCAATTATATTCAATAGCAATTGCAATAATAGTAAAGCACAAAAAAAAATTTGATTTACAACAAGCACATGTCACAAGCAATCCAAACAACTGAAATTGACCCCTAAATTAGACATTATATAATGGAGAGAAAAGCACTATGCTATTAGCACAGCTTTATTAGAAAGCTTTAATTATAAATCTTCGTAGTTTTCTTAACATTAATCAAAGTAAAATTCCCAATATTCGTAACGAAACTAATGTGAATCTTCTTAACGTATCTGAATTAGAGAATCGCTTAGTGAAACACCATTTTCATATTTTGCCAAAATATGGTTTGCCAAAAATGTGGTGCTGAGTAGAAACTACTTTGATGATCATGATAACGTTAATGAGAAAAAACTAAAAGCGCAATGAAATCAGCATGAAACTGAAAAGTACCACTAATACATTAAACGCATAAAATTGCACAGGACTAATGATGTAGAACACAAAACTCTGTGATATCCAAACTTTGCTAAGATATCCGATTCGCCCGAAAACGCGCGTTTAAATGACACCAGTTATGTGGCAGCAGGACCAAAATGATAAAAAAAAACACTTCATACAAACATATGTTACCTTGACAAAATATACTGGCCTCTACATCCAACATAGGCATGAAGAGAGAGAGAGAGAGAGAGACCTCTTATCGGAGGCGCTGCTGCCCTTCTGGCTGAGGAAGGATCTGAAGAGGGAAGAGTTGGCGTCGTAGATCATCGTGGAAGAGAGAGAGAGAGAGAGGGTCGACTGGGGCTTTTATAGCGAACAAGGGGGCGAAGAGGCGAAGACCTAAGAGGCTAAGAGTCAAAGACCCAACCTCAAATCTCAAATGACCAAATTGCCTTTAATCCGTAGGTCAAGGACGAACTTAAATCTTTGAGGTAGGCCTGATAAATGAACAGAACATCTCGCGACTCGGCTCGGTCATGATTGACTCGTACGGCTGGTGAGCCAAGCCACGAGTAGACGAGTCCAGCCCCAATAGATAAAAAATATATTATTATTATAGTTGTGGTATATGTTTTAAGTGTAATATACAAAGTAAGATGGATGAAATGAAAGTATGATTCATTGTATATATATATATATATATATATATATATATATATATATATATATATATATATATATATATATCAAGTATAGTATATAAAATATATATATTTTGGAACATGAGAACTACTGTGAACCACGATTTTCATAGATTTTTTGTTCTTTTCTTTTGAATCTAACTTTATGGATACGATCATCATGCTTGGTTTTATAAGAACTAGATCTCGAATCATCCGATCCGATTATGATGCATAAACCAGATTTTTTTAAGGCTTTAAAATCAATAGCTCATAATCTTCATAAATATTCAAGCGCCCAAAAAACATATTTTTTCATACATGATTCATGCCAAACACATCTACATGGTTGGATTTCCAAAAAAAATGTTGAAAACGCCCAGTTCACACCGTAGTTCTCATATTCTAGTTACTCATATATTTCATATATAAATAACACAATTTTTTTTTTTAGGTGAGCCAGCTACTCATGTTCAATGATGAGTCTAACTTGAGCACGGTTTGGCTGAACATGAACATGAGCCAAGACACGAGCTCGTTCTACTGGTAAACAAGTCAAACCAAAGATACCCTGTTGGGTTTATTGGGTTCATTTTTTAACCCTACTTTGGGATTTTGGTTACCATTGATTAATTTGAGAAATGATTTCAGAATAATGATAATAGGGTTAACATTTGGTCATGTTTATTACTTAAAAATGAGTTTTATTTTTTATTTGTTTATTTTTTTCATGAAACTAACTTTAGAAATGTGATCTACATTTTAGGTTAGTAAAAATAGGGCCTTAGATTGCCTTATTAGGATGTATAGACATGATTTTTGTCTCTGATCTTCGGGGTGGTTTCTCCTTGTAAATATAAAAAATGGCTTACAATGTCGAATATTTCTTTGATTAAAAAAATACATTTTTTTCATTAAAAAAATGTATTAAATTAGGCAAATTTGATAAAAAAAAATTTTTTTGAGATAAAATAAAAAATGGCTACA